>NC_032013.1:1389912-1390859 GCF_001865875.1 Lupinus angustifolius
CATTGCTGAATGCAGTTCAGCATGGATTGCATTCTGCACATTTAGAAAGTTGGCAAAAGCAAAGATGAATTCTGCATTATGATCACGAAAAATTCCACCTCCTCCTGCTGGACCAGGATTCCCATGAGCAGCACCATCAGTGCTAGCTTTTGTCCAATTCCATTGAGGAGACTTCCATAGGACTTCAATGTAGTTAGGAGCTTTACTAAGCTTGAGAGTAACGTTGAAGAATTTTAAAGTTTGAAGCTCTTGAAGACTTCCTGAAGCCACTGCTGAAGAAGTGTAAGAACCCGAATAAGAGGTCTCTCTTCTTATTCTAGATAGAGCATTGGTAGAGGAAATCATTCTGTCTTCGAATCTTTTCTGATTCCTGCAGAACCATATAGTGTTAATGCTATGCACAACACAAGCTATGCTAACCTCTCTTAGTTGACTTCCTTTAATAGTGGCACAATCCTTTATGATTGAGTGAATAGAAGAATGGTTGATTTTTATTGAGAATTTTTCAGAAACCCAATTCCATATATCTTTGGCAGCAGAGCAGTTGAAAAAAAGATGATCTTCTGTTTCAACATGGCAATTGCATAAGTTGCATTTGGAAGCTAGATTACAGCCTCTTTGTTGTAGGTGATCATCAGTAGGCATTTTCCTATGATACAATCTCCACACTATGAAGGATTTAGAAGGAGGAAGAGAAGATGACCAAATCAGTTTGCACCAGTTCTGTTTTTCTCCAACTTTGTGCACAAAATGGAAAGCATCTTTGGAAGTCATAGAACCATCCAAGGAAGGCATCCAAATCAACTTGTCCTGACCCTTGTGTCTCTTGTAGGCTGCTATGTCATTGGAAAGGGAAGGAAAGTTCCTGTTAAGCTCTCCTGGAATTATGGTTTTCGAATCCACAGTGAAATTAGCAATAGAGCCCTGGAGATCACCTTGAATGTTTA
>NC_032013.1:1390959-1391347 GCF_001865875.1 Lupinus angustifolius
TAGAAGATTTAGAGTATTTAGGAGTTGTGTGTCCCTTGCAATTGAACTTTGATCTAAAGAAAATTGCCCAGTCCAGATTAGAAGTTTTGAGCTCCCAAGTTAGCTTCAGTAGATAGGCCTTGTTTAAGCATTTGAAAGACTTAATTCCAAGACCCCCCTCATCCATGTAAGAACAGACTTTATGCCAAGCTACTGTCACAAGTTTTTTGGCATCAATATCCCCAGACCAGATGAAGTTTCTAGCACAATTGTCAACCTGGGATAATAGGCTAGAAGGCCATTTGTAGACCTGAAAACTGAAGGCAAGCATGCTTTGAATGATGGATCTCACTAGCTCCACTCTTCCCATTAAAGAAAGAGAAGAACCTTTCCACTTGGACATTTTGTT
>NC_032013.1:1391447-1391865 GCF_001865875.1 Lupinus angustifolius
TGCTGATATTTATTTGTTGGCCAGAAGCCATTGCATAGTCCTTCACTAGCTTCTTAAGGCAGATAAGGTTCCTTTTAGAAGCTTTACAAAAGATCAAGATGTCATCAGCAAATAGGACATGACTAGGAGAGTGTAAGTTCATTGGGCCAGTGATGGTTGAAAGCTTGTTATCAATCACAAGCTTAGTGATACCTCTGCTAAGCACCTCCTCAGCAAGACAGAAAAGAATAGGGGATAGAGGGTCCCCTTGCCTCACACCCCTGCAACAATTGAAGAATCCTATGTTATGACCATTGACATTAATAGAGAGTTTGGCAGAATGAAGGATTAGAGATATCCAATTGATGAAGGTTTGGTTAAAACCAAAAGTCTTGAGAGTTTGTAGGAGGAAATCCCACTCAAGAGTGTCAAAGGCCTT
>NC_032013.1:1391965-1392501 GCF_001865875.1 Lupinus angustifolius
TAAGAACAGTGGTGAAAGTTTCCTCCTCTGAGCATCCCTCATCATCAGCCCAAAGCTTACCTATTATTCTCATATCATTGGCTGCCACAAGATTAGCTATTTCAGCAGTTTCCTGAACTATTGCATTATCACACTGGTTAGCCTCATTCTCCTCAACTGATTCAGGGATGCCTTCACTAGACCCTGGAGATTCAGATTGATTTCTGTCTTTTGGTGATTCAGGATTCACCTTGTCCATGAGATTATCATTTCTCTCTACCTCCAAATCAATGACTAAATCACTGATTTTGATTTCCCCCTCACCTTTATCCAAGTGAGGCATATCATGATTCTTTACAACTTCCTCAGAAGCTTGTTTTTTCACCCTCGGTTTTCCTGTGCCATCTGGTTTGACATTGTTGTTCTTCCTACACTGTACTTCATTATGACCAATAGCTTGACAGTGATGACAAAAAGCTGGAAGATTCTCATACTCAATTGCCACAAAAAAAGCAAAATTGTCTCTTTCCACCAATATTTGGTCAGGGAGGTTGCTT
>NC_032013.1:1392601-1425299 GCF_001865875.1 Lupinus angustifolius
TAAAACCTTAGCAAAGTGCCCAAATGTTCTGTTATGAGTTGCTTCATCCAGAGATATTGGGGTTCCTATGCCCCCTGCTATAGAAAACAGAATCCTTGGATTCCAATACTCCTGAGGCAGATTGTGAATCTTCACCCAGCATTGGGTGTGAGATTGTTTCTGGAGTGCAGGGTTAAAATCTGGGGTCCATAGGAACATTCTCAGGAACCCCGGTTTTAAGCTCCATGAGCCAATGGCACAAATCATGCGCATATCTTCCAGTGAAGCAAAGGAAAACTCATAGAACCCTTTCCCCAGGGAGACCATGGACCATTTGCCAATCATGTTCCAAAGTGGCAACAGTTTGGCTCTCAGATCTGTGAACTTGAGAGGAGTGTCTCCTTTGGACATTATTAGCCTTCCATGGAGGTGAGTCTTGCACCTCTGGATCCCTTCCTGGTAGTCAACCTCAGGGTGGAGAATTGTTATGACATGGCTTGTATTTCAACAATTGTAATAAGACATTTTCCTACCCCATACATTTATTTGTGGATTAACTTAAAACTTTTAAAATGGAAATTGGTTGGTGGTGCAATAGGATGCATGGGTGTCTATAAATAGAACTCAATGCAATAGCAAAAAAACACAGAACAAAGCATAAGGTTTAAGTGCTTCGTGCAGTGAGAGAAATAGAGAGTAGTGGGAAATTCCAAGAGTTATACGCTGGGGATTTACGATATACTCATTGGTGCTTTGTGATACAATTATGAGTAGTGTAGATAGGATATTGTAATTATTGTTCAATATAGTATATTATTTTCAAAATTTGTCTCGTGGTTTTTTTCTGATTCATACGGTGGTTTTCATGTTAAATTCAGTGTAAACTTTGTTTATTTATTTTGTTGGTGTGAGTAATGACGACTCTCTCATTGTATAAAATAGTATTTATGTGATCTATTTTTCCATTCTTCCTACATTATTTTATGTATACTCCTGCTAACATCCATAAGGTGTACAACATGCTTAGTGTATTAGACTTTGATTTCCTAATTGAATTAAAGAGTTTGTTTGGAATTGAGGAAAATTAATCAAAATCAATTCAATAGAAATGCATGACCAATGAAGACAGAGTCGATTGTGGAATCCCAAGGAAATGTGAGATGTAATGAAATGGGGTAAGTGGATGATAAATTTTATTCTAATTGAAAATCCATATATACCTTTGTAGAAAGCAACTAGTATGATAACATTTACTAACTAATAAAAGGTAACCCTGACACGAGTCTCTCCTCTACGGGAAAACTAGCCTTGTATTTCTTCAAAGTAACCTCACTCACCTTTTGCCACATCAGTGCTTGTGTGCCTCTACACATGCTAAATTGATAATTAGGGTTTTTGAGGGGTGACAAATAATAGATTGATTTGATTTTGAATTATGATGGATAGATAAGTTATGATTCATTAAGTCATTTAAATTCTACTAAAAATCAATCCATTTTGATGGATTGGATGATAAGTATCCATACTTATTTAGAATTAATTTTAAATGGTCAAATATAGAAATGAAAGGAATGGTAGATTTGGATGTAAGTTGATTGGATGGATAGATTCAATTACCATTATTTCTCTTTTAGTTGAGACAAATTTGTGCAGATGAATGTAATGATTTCTGACAAATCGATGATCTTTGAGGATTTGAAGAAAATTAATCTTGTTAGATCAAAACACTTGTCTATGGCCCCAAATCTGAATGAAGTGTCTCTTAATTTATGTAGAAACTTGCGTCATGTCCATCCATCTATCTTTTCTCTTCCAAACTTAAGATTTTGTATTTGAGATATTGCACGTAGATTTGAAGCCTTAAAACAACATTCATTTAAATTCTCTTGAAACACTTGAACTCCAGTGTTGTTCATCTCTCAATGAAGTTTCAGTTTCATCAGAGGAAATGGTGTGCTTCACTTCAAAACGTACTCGTATACATGAGTTTCCTTCATCATTTTTTCATAATAGGAAACTTCATCGTAACTGTATGTGAGAATATTAACATTGATTGGGAGAAGATATTTGATGATGGGGGACTAGAACCTCTTTCAAAACTTGTCCTTTCCCGGTGAAAATCCAAATAGGGCTATACATCAGTTGAACTGAGTTTAATATGAGTTCAGTTCGGTTCGTTTGGATAAAAATTGGCTCAGATTAAAACTTGACTTGAATTCGATATGAGCTATTTTTTCAGCTCAAATTGGTTTAGTTTCTCGCATGAATAATCAACCATATAGAAAGAGTGTATCCTATGAGTGAGTAGGTAAAATTTACACAATATTTTGTGAGATGAAATAATTCAAGAGATAGATTTGTTGCGGTCAATGTAGACAGAATTTCCATGGGGAATCTAGGAAAAGTAGGTTTGGAGGCCTCATTCGAGATAATAATGGTATGTGGATTTCGGGATTTATAGGATTAATGGGCAACTCAGACAATCTTCATGTGGAACTTTTTGGCCTTCTTATGACATTATGTTGGCTTATAATAAGAAGGGCTTGAAAAGGTTTGGTGCTATAATGACTTTGGATGTGCTCAATCTGATTCAACAGTACATGCCTAGTCATCATTAATATTCATTCGTTATACTATCCATTAGAGATTTGCTGGAATATCATATTGATTAAATACTTTAAGAGAGGGTAATTCTTCTACAGACTACCTTGCAGAACTGGGAACTAATACTTCTTCAATCTTTACTGTCACTGAAGTTGTTCCCCAAGAGCTCAGAAACATTTTGTTTGTTGATGTCATGGGTATATGGTTCATAAGGCATTAGTTTGTTACATTTCCTCTATTTACCATAAAAGCACATAAATAATAATAATAATAACAACCAAGCTTTTATCCTACTAGATGTAGTCGGCTACATAAATTGAAAGATTTCATTATTCTATATCGTAAATTATGTTCAGTGACAAAACATTAATCTCCAAGTATTTCTTAATCATTTCCCCGTGGATTTTATGGTCTACCTATTTCTCCGGGAATTGAAATAACTTCCATTTGATCCACTCTCCTTAAGGTGACTTCTACTGATCATCTTCAGACATGCCCAAACCACCTAAAGCACGACTCTACCATATTTTCTATAATATGAGCTACTATAACTTTATCCCCAATGCATCATTTCTAATCCTACATTTACTAGTGTCAACTAATCCAACATAACATTATCATATCTACTACATGGAGTTTAATCTCTTATTGACATTTTATCGCAAAATATTCAAGCTCATATAATATTGTAGTTCTTATAGTCATGCAGTAAGATTTTCCCTTAAGCTTGGATGGTACCTTTTTATCATAAATGACACTTGAAAGACTTTGTCATTTCATCTAACCTACTTAATCATATGGTTCACATCTCCATCAATTTTTATATCGTCTTGCATGATTGACTCAAGATACCTAAATCTACTGACTTACAGTATGATATGATCCTTAATCTTTACCTCAAAATAGAGTTTGTTCACCTCCTGCTGAACTTGCACTCTATATATTTCATCTTACTTTGACTTCAAAGAAATCCATGTGCTTCTAGAGCTTGTCTCCACATTTCTAGCTTCCCATTTAATTCATCTCTTGAGTCTACAACTAAGATAATATCATCCACAATAAAACATTTATTATGGCACTCGTTCTCGGAATAAGCACATTCAAGACCAATGTAAATAAGTAAGGGCTCATTGTTGACCCTTGATGTAGACATATGGCAATTGGAAAATCTTCTAAGACCTCGTCTTGTGTTCTCACATTGATCTTGACTCCATCATACTTATCCTTGATTGCTTAAATATAGGTGATTCAAACACATTTCTTCTCTAGAGCTTTCCACAAAATCTCAATCTTCCCATCATAAAACCACATCGATTTCAGTGATATTTGTCTCTTATATCAACATCTGCTCAACTATCCTCTCACATGGTTATATAGTATGACTCATGAACTTAATCCCCTATAACATAAACAACTTTGTATGTCACCATTGCTCTTATGCATATGGATTAAGATGTTTATCCTCCACTTGTCTGACATTTTCTTAAACCTCATGATTTCATTAAACAACTTTATGAGTCATATAATGTCCTAATCTCCTAGAACCTTCCAATCCCCAATTGGTATATCATTTGGTTCAATTGTTTTGTTATTATGCACCCTTTTCAAAATTTATTTCACTTCCAACTCTCGAATTCTAAGATAAAAAGTATAATTTTAATCTTTCTCTTTTGTGTGTAGTCAATCAGAAAGCAAGGAATCATGTCCATCATTGAAAAGCTTGTGAAAATAGTTATTCCATCTTTCCAAATATTTGTTCTTCACCAAGAATTTTCCACCTACGCCTTTGTTGAATTTCATTTTGTCCAAGTCTCTTGTCTTTCTTTCTTTATCCTTTGTAAGTCTGTAGACACTTCTTTCTCCACCCTTGGAACTTAGAGTTTTGTATAACCCGAGACACTCTTTATCTTTAGTTTCGCTTACTCTTTCTTATTCTCGTTCTTAGCTACCTTATGTTTTTCCAACTTTCAGAATTTTTACACAATTGCCATGACTTATAACATTCCTTTTTCACCTTAATTTTGTCTTGGCACTTTTGTCCCACACCATGATTCTTTACTCTTTGGTCCATATCCTCTAGATTCAACTAGTATCTCATTTACTACCTTCCTAATTCCTTTTGTCATCTCCTCCCACGTACCATTAGCATTTCCTTATACCTCCTAAAATCCATCTTCCAAAATCCTTTGATTGAAGTTCCTATGTTAATCTTCCATCAATTTCCACCATTTTATCATTGGGACTCTATGGTATCTTTTTTCTCCAGTCCACTCTTAACCCTTATATCCATAACCAAAACTCTATGTTAGTTCGTCAAGCTATCTCCATGTATCACATTGTAGTTTAAGCAAAACTTTCTATGTGCTTTTCTTATAAGAAAGAAGTCCATTTCAAAACGTGTAACTCCACTCTTATATGTGTTAAGATGTTCCTCTCACTTCTTGAAACACGTATTGGCTATTGTAAAATCAAAAGCTGGTGAGAAGTCTAGAATTGTACAACCTTTCATATTTGGTTCTCATATTCCATATCCACCATGAACACCATCAAATCCTCTAGTGTCCCTCCTACATGCTCATTAAGATCGTCTCCAAGGATCGTCCTTTCTCCTAGTGATATTGGCTAGACTACTCCTTTTAAATCCACCCAAAATATTACCTTCTTATGTTCCTCTAGCCCTACATGTGGTGCATAAGCACTAATCACATTAAATATGTCTTCTTTTGTTACAAACTTTAGAGATATGATCTTATCTCCTATTTTCTTTTCATCCACCATATTCTTTTTCATTCCTTATCTACAATTATACTTACCTCATTTCTCGATCTTGTCTTACTAGGGTACTATAGCGTAAAATCTAAAGTGTCTAATTCTCTTGTCTTTTCCCTAATCCACTTAATTTCTTGTAGGGACATAAAATTAATCATCCTCCTAATCATTATGTCAACTATTTCCATTGATTTGCCTATAAGAGTGTCTATATTCAATGTTCTGATTCGTATCCGAGATTGGTGAACTAGCTTCTTTACTCGCACTCGTTTAGGCGAGTATAGGAACCCTTGCTTATTTTTTACTACATCCAAGCAGTGATGCAATGACCCTTGATCTTTTTGACACTACACTCGAGCGATACAACATGATGCTTTTGGGAAACGACCTAGCATTAGCATTATTGTATCCTTGATCCATATCATATAAATTCAACAAAGTTTTACATTGCTTTTCGACTGTATAATACAACTTTTACCTTTTAATCAGGCTTAGAGCTGACTATGTATAGCATCAAATAGACATATACACTAATAAAAATATAAAAGACCTGAATTTATAAGTATATTTCCATCATCATGAGTTAACTTCAAGAAGAAATTGTTCAAGTGCAGCCAAATAATCGTGGGAAATTACATAATTCCTAATGATAATCAACCAATCTTAACAAATGCAACGTACAAAGCCAAAAAAAGAACCCAACCAATAACCATAACCACCTACATCCACATCCCATGCACATAAAATAAGACTAACTGAGACATACACATCCATAACTACCTGGATCACTGTCTAAAGAAACTTTTATATTATTTATAACATTTATAAAGCCAAAGCATGTTATTTATATGGTATAATTTCACCAACAAGGTGTTGGTCTAATGGTGTAAGGTCTCGCTAGATCCCAAAACGACCAAAAGGTCAAGAGTGTGATTCTTGAGAGCGATACTTGTTGGGAAAGGCAGTTACGTACCTTGAAAGAGATTAGCTCTTTATCCAAAAATGTGAGGGGATACCATTGGTAGTACAAAATAAATGGTGTAATTATTGGGAACAAGCGAGCAATCAATCAGTAAAAGAGAATATGAAAAAGTGAATAACACAGAATTTGATAACGAGGTTCGGCCAATTGTGCATACGTCCTTAGGAGTATTGAGATGGTACCACTATGTATTAGAGAACTAGGATTTGTGTGTGACTATTGTTCTCATTGTTACATTAAGTTTACATAACATAAATATATAGCTTTCTACTCCAACCCCTTTACATCAGCTCAAGCCCATAATTTGTATTGTTGTTATCATGAGAAAAGGCATGGTCCATTAAATATGAGTCATTGCACAACAATCTCCACGTTGGCGAATATCACCAATCTCCATATTCCGCTATATGGCTGGGGGCACTCCATAGTCTAGCATTAGTGAATACTCAACAAGTTCAGACAATCCCTGAACTTGTCTACGGTAACTGGCTTGGTTAATATATCAGCTGCATTTTCTGAAGTTTGGATCTTCTACAATAGTATCAGCACACAACCAACTCTCTGATCTTGTGAAATCTCACATCAATATGTTTGGTCTTAACATGATACACCTGTTTCTTTGTCAAGAAGATAACATTATGATTGTCACAATGTGGCGGAACTCCACCTTGCTTAATGCCTAATTTAGTTACCAGCCCCATAAGCCAAAGGGCTTTCATAGAAGATTCACCAACTGCCATGTACTCTGCTACAGTTGTGAACATAGCAATGACAAACTAAAATGATTATCTCCACATAATCAGTCCACTTGCAAGGGTGAAGACAAACCCTATTGTGGACCTTCTATCATCCAAGTCTCCTGCATAGTTCGAATTAACATGACCAACAACTGAAGGCTTACTTTGTTGGTTGTCAAACATCATACCGAGACCTGTAGTCCCTTCAAATATATGAAAATCCATTTGACTTATTCCTAATATTGTTTCCTTAGTTTCGACATGTACTTGCATACTTGACTAACTGCTTGTGCCAAGTGTGGTCTAGTACAAACCATAGCATACATCAAGCAACTTACTCTATCTTTGGACACTAATGTAGGGAAAGCTTGAAGTGATTAGCCAATGGAGTTCTCACTACTTTAGCATAGCTCATATAAAATCTCTCTAAGATCTTTTCCACATATATTTGCTTGAAGAGCCATAGTTTTCTAGTTCTCATATCCATGTGTATCTCCATCCTAAGAATCTTCATAGCAGCCCCTAAATCTTTCATGTTAAACTCTTTACCTAACATGACTTTCAGTTCATTGATATCACTTAAATGATTAGCAGCAATCAACATATCATCAACATAAAATAATAGAAAAATAAAGGAGTCGTCATCAAGGCTTCTCACATAAATACAACAATCATATTCATAGCGCTTGTAACAAAGCTTCAACATATAAGTGTCAAACCACTTGTACCACTATCTGGGAGACTGTTTCAACCGATATAGAGACTTCTTCAACTTGCAAACCAAGTGACTCTATCTTGCTGCATTGAACCCTTCTTGTCGTGTCATATAAATTTTCTCCTCTAATTCACCATGGAGAAAGGAAATTTTCACATCCATATGTTCTAAGTGCATATCATGGTTGGCTACCAAGGCAAGCACTACCCTAATAGAAGTGTGTCCCACTACTGGGGAGAAAATCTCATTGTAGTCGATCCCCTTCTGCTGTGAATAACCTTTTGCTATAAGATGATCCTTGAACAAAACCCTTCTTTTTCTAATATTGTTGGTTTCCTGTTGTATATTCACATGCACCCAACTGCACACTTGTCTAGAGGCAATGTGACAAGCTCCCAAGTTTGGTTCTTGTGTAAAGACTTCATCTCCTCTAGTATGTTACTCATCCATTGTTCTTTCTCTTGGCTGTTTATAGCCTCTAGAAAGCTACATGGACCCTTGAACTGATATGGAGAGAAACTGAAGTCATATCTCTCTGAAGGTTTGATATAACGTGGATCCCTATCTCTAAAAATTAGATACTCCTGCATATCTAAACATTCCACTTAAGAATCATCATGTTCTTGACTTGAACTAGTATATGGTTCCTTGCATTTTTTCACTTGAATCGTTTCATGGCTCATTGAAACCATATTTGATCCCAAAATCTCTCAATTTGGTCAGGGCATCTCTGTCAAAACTGACTATTTCAACATGAAATCTTCATCAAACACTACATCTCCCCTCAACACCACTTTTCTACAAATTGGATCTCATAGCTTGAACCCCTTCACACCATTAGTATATCCAATAAAGATACACCTCTTTGACTTGGGATCAAGTTTAGATCGTTCATTAGTAGGTACACGTACATAAGCATGACAACTAAATATGTGTAACATATTATAATGGACCGGGTTACCTGACCATACTTATTCTATAACTTTACCATCTAATTAAGCATGCAGTGATCAATTGATGACATAACATGCCATATTAAGTGTCTTTGTCCAAAATCCTTTGGAAAGTCCAACATTCAGTCTCGTACATTTGACCTCTCTGTAAAAGTCATATTCATCCTCTCTATAACATCATTTTGCTGAGGAGTCTTCTTCATTGAAAAGTGCCTCTGGGTGCCATGTTCCTCACATAATTTCTGAAATTGTGAGTCTTTGTACTCCATACCATTGTCTGACCTTAGGTATATGATTTTTCTACCAGTATGGTTCTCTACCTCTACCTTCCAAACCTTGAACTTGGCATAGACTTCTGACTTATGCTTCAGAAAATATACTCATACCTTATGATAAAAGTCATCAATGAAGGTAACAAAATACTTAGAATCTCCTAGGGATGGTTCCTGAGTGGGTCCCCATACATCAATGTGGACATAGTTTAGAATGCCTCGAGTCTTGTGTCGACCATCCTTTAAACTAACTCGTGTCTGTTTCCAAAACACATAATACTTGCACAAATCTAGCTTGCATTTGTTGACTCCCCTCAAGAGTTCTCTTTTGCATTGTTCTATCATACCACAAACAATAATATAACCTGAACGCATGTGCCATAATTTTGTAGCATCATGGTCTGAATCTACTAAAATATCTTCAGCCACTCCAACAACTCCACCAACAATTATACTCCCAATTAGCTTCTAAGTGTTACCAGCAGTCCTCTTGCCCTTGATCACAATTAGAGCACATTTTCATACTCGAAGAGTATCACTCTCATCATCAGCTCTATAGCTAAATCCTTTGGCCTACAATGTCCGCAAAGAAATCAAATTCTTCTTTAAATTTGGTATGTGTCTAGCCTCACATAACGTCTTCACTACACTATCATCCATCACAATTTTGATTTCTCTCATACAAATAATTGCATATGCTTTCTTTATTATTTCTAAGATATATGAAACCAAAATTGTATGCCTTATATATGGTGAACTATTCTTTGTGTGGTGTCATGTGGTGAGAATAACTAGTGTCACGTATCCACTCATCTACACTATAATTTGATGATACAAATAGCAGATCACCTTCGCTTTATAACCATATTCATCTTTTTATCCATCATTTGTAGATGTAGATACTCCACTTTTCCCCACCGGTTTGCTAGTACCCAATTCAATCCTTTTTGTAATGCTCAGTTTGTTTGCACTTAAAGCACTCTACTAGTGCCCTGCCCCTGGAATTTGCTCCTTTCCTTTGGAAGGAGCTCTTTTCCTTTTTGTAATCCTTTTTGTAATCGCTTCTCTAATGTCTCCCTTACCTCTATTGGTGACGTTAAATCATAACATAATACATCACCTCATCTAATACACAGAGTCGTATGATTCTCGCAGCCGTCTTCTTCAACTCTTTCCATCCCAGTTTATCCATATCATCTGATTTATTCTCACACAACGCCTTTGATAGACCTTGTTGACTCAACACATCCTTAATCCTCCTTTGGCATAATCCAAAATTACCAATTCCATCGAACTTCCCCACCTTGAGTTTGACGCATGGGTTAAGAGTCATCATATACCAATTGTTGGGAACAAACGAGCAATCAAACAGTAAAAGAGAATAGGGATAAGAGAATAACACAAGGAATTTGGTAATGAGGTTCGATCGATTGTGCCTACGTCCCCGGGAGCGTTGAGAGGTTACCACTATATATTAGAGAATTAGGATTTGTGTGTGAATATTGTTCTCCTTGTTACATTAGATTTACATAACATAAATATACAATCCTCTCGCATAACCCCTTTACATCAGCCCAAATCCATAACTCGTACTACTGTTATGAGGAAAAAAGGTTTTGTCCATTGAATATGAGTTATTGCACGACAATAATATTTACTATTATTTACAACAATGTGAGGGAATATCCTTGATATAATTAACTATTATTTATAATTTTTCTACACACAAAATATGAAGGTTAAAAACTATATTAATGATAATTTTTAATAATATCACAATTCATTTTTATACATTTTTATCATAAAAATTATAATATCATGTACATTTAATATTAAAAATGGGATACAATTCTTCAAAATGAAATATATAATAAATTAAAGGGAATGGATCAACTTACTCCAAGATTAAGTGAGGAAAAGACTATTGCACATCTTAGTCATTCATTCTAGAGAAATCTAATGAGTGATGACTAAGATCCACTCATTAATTCAAACCATTAAATTTCCTAGAATAAATGGTTAAAATATGAAGTTCTAAATTAAATACTCAATACCAAGAAAATAAGAATATGAGTCACAGTGCACATACTAATACTAATAGTTTAAATACATTGTCTAGGTAACTGCCTAAACACATACAAATAATTCAGGCGTGGTAACTGCCTAACCACATCCACCCATGTTTCCCATGTTACATTCAGTAGCAGCTCCTTGTTGTTGTTGCTTGAATTCGGGTCCACAAATTTATTCCCCTGAAACCAAGCAACTATTTAGGAAGTTATGGATCTAAATTTTTAGTATGTGTTTTTGTAGTTATTTAGGCGGTTATGATTTGCATTGTGCATAAGGTGTGAAGTGGGTTAACCATTTGCTACCCATAGGGAAGCCTTTCTCAGCTTAAATTGTAAATTATTGAATACTTTTAGGTCTATTTATAAATTGAATTTTGGAGGAAAACGAAGAAAAAAAAAAGACCATAATTTGCATTCTATTTATTTGTAGTATTTTATGTGCATGGGATGTGAAGTGGGTTATTCATTGAGTACTTTTAGGGTCCATTTATGAATTGAGTTTTGGAGGGAAATGAAGGGAAAAAAAGGCCTGAAAGTCATGAAATACATACACTTGTAAGATAGTTCTAAAATCTTCCTTTAGCCTTTCTTGCCCTCCAAAACCCAGCTCGCAAACCAACTTTATTATCTTAAATGCTAAAGGAGACTATTTGTTAGGGAAACCTTGTGCTTGTTAATTGTATCCTAAATCTGGGTTTAGAACCAGATTGATACAGAGTTATATATACAATCCAGTGTGTCTATTTCTTGAATGTATCTGCCACCTCATCATAAGCAGAAGTTGAAGACATTCATAGTAAGTTTCCCTTGCATCTAAGAGTTAGGCCGACCATTTGGTGAATGTGCTTTGGAGTGGCTCTTTCTCTTTGCAACAAGTTGTGCACGAATTAAACTTTCAGATGCAATTGCTTCTTCAATGTCTTTGTGGGCCTTTTTGCATAGTTCACCAAGTGCGAGCATGGGAAATGGCTCCTCTATAAGAACTCCAACCTACATCAATCAATGTTCACATTTCAAACCAGAATATCTGGAGGCACATTTCAAAAATCTATCAAACACTTGTCAATAAAATGGGTTCTGTAAAATGGATTCTGTAGTGTGTCTTGTTTGGCAACTCTCTGAAAATTCAATTATGGACTATAAATTCTAAATTACTAACAGTGCTATCAAATATAGTTCTCAAGATTTTGGGTACAAAATAAATACTAACGTGTAGCTCACTGGTTATGTGGTGTAAGGTGTTTGGTAAAATTATATGAATGGTTTTTATATCTATCATGCCCCCTCACACAAGAACCCTTTGAGCTTGATGGGTGTGCTATGCATAGGCACACCACACTTTTTGACAAAACTCACTTTTATTTAGCTTGATGCATGTTGCCTAACCACCCATCATAGAGGCTCAGATATCATGTAATGAATCATTCCTCCCAAAAATTTAAGATATTAGGTAAGGTAACATGAATAGACATTAAATCTAATGTACAACAAATTACAAATAACAATTTTTTTTTACTACCAAGGGTATTATTCCCTCACCTTATGGGTAAAGAATTAATCCTTTTTGGGGTGTGCGGTTGCCCCTCCCAACAACTGTCGCTCTCAGGAATCGAACATTTGACCTTCTGGTCTTTTTGGGGATCTAGTAGCCTTGCACTACTAGACCAACACCTTGTTGGTTAAATAACATAATTTGATATATTAAATAGTCAAGGTGAGAAGAGAAACATACTTCTTCTATGCAGAACAAAGAAGCAGCACTAATAAAGGTTGCAGGAACCACAATCCAGTGACAATCATCCCAAAGTATAATAGGAAGCGTCAAATGCCATAGGACAAGAAACCTTGAGGTCAAGCGAGTATACGATAGTGGAATGGGAATACCCATAAGTTGTTCACAGATGCCAATTCCTTCATGAAAACAAGAGATCTTTGATTCCTGTACCAAAATGAGCAAAGTTTTATACAAACAACAAATTGCTTTAAGGGTTGCATAAGCCTTAAAGCATTTT
The DNA here is from genome assembly GCF_001865875.1 of Lupinus angustifolius. Taxonomy (NCBI): domain Eukaryota; kingdom Viridiplantae; phylum Streptophyta; class Magnoliopsida; order Fabales; family Fabaceae; genus Lupinus; species Lupinus angustifolius. The sequence goes on from NC_032013.1 coordinate 1,405,697, forward strand.
ATTCTTCTTAATAGTTAATATACGAAATAGAAAATATGTATTTCTCCAAATATGACATCTATGTTCCACTTTGTGTGCCAGGTGATTGCCAAGGTCTCACATAACTTGCATTTATGACAAGCACTATTTTTATACACAGTGTTACATAAATTCAATATTTACTAAGATGCTAATAATTACAATGATTGCTTACCAAAACAATTCTTCTGGAATCCTCCAACTTTAGCAGTCGAATGCTTTGTGATATAAACTCAATAATGCAGCGAGGCCGATGTTTCGAATTCATGATTACTGTTAGGTCATCTACTTCTAACATATGCTGAAGATCACTCCTGACATCTGAACCATACAACACATGACACTGCATACAAATTATAAAACAAATTATTAGAGCGGTCAGTTTCTACACCAAATACCAACCTGAAAATCCAACTCTCACAGCTTAAGAAAACCTTACAAACACCCTTCACAATTATCATCAGACAACCCCTATAAAGTAAAGATATGATGCTGGACAAGGACCCAATATGATACATACATGAGGGCATGGCAAAATTTGAACTTATAGCATGCAACAAGGTTCTGGTACAATATATAAAATTAGTACAAAATTAACATAAAAGCACAAATCTTAAATTTAATGAGAGAGAAATAATGTTTAAAAAGTTTACATGAGTCATCATTGTAAACAGAGAAGGAGAGTAGGGAAATAGAGAGAGGAGAGAGAAACTGTAATTGTTTTCTGTTATTTGATATTATGAATTCACATTACATAATTACAAATGAGAGATGAGGATATAAAGAACAAACATGTGTACTACACTGGTACAGCTGTCAATAGCTGACAGTACAAGTGTACTACAGTCTACAAGTATACATCTGACAAAATCTGACACTTCTAACTATATCTAACTATATTTAGCTAACTATAATTAACTATCTATTCTTTCATAGTAAGCTAGCCTAGTCCTCTAATATACCCACTAAAGCTGAGGGTCCCCCTGAACTTTTAGATGTCTTCTGAACAACAGAAACTTGGCTTGAATTATGTCTCTCACAAAGAAAAGATCAAGCATTATATGTTTGGTTCTGTTATGAAGAACGGGATTATGAGCCATTGCAGCAGTGCTTAAATTATCACATAGGATGAGAGGTGTTATATAGGGAAATTAAGGAGTGATTCAACCCATGACAATTACTAAGAGGTTAGAGCCAACTTTTTGTACTCTGCCTCAGTGATAGTGTGTTTCTTCTTAGACCACCAAATAAAAAGATTACACCCAAGGAATAGACCAGCCCCAGAAATAGATTACAGGTCATCTAATTCTGAAGCCCAATTAGCATCACAAAATGCTGTAATAGGCAAGCAAAACATAGGCAGAAGCAGAGACTTAAAAAGAAGCTCATAAGCTGCAGTACCCTCTAGTTATCCGAGGATTCTTTCAACAGCAGACCAGTGATCTTGTAGAGGCTGACATAGGAACTGACAAACTTTATTAACACTGCATGACAATACTGAGGTCTGGAGGCATGTAGTGTCCATAAGTTGGACCAGGATGGTGTGGCATAGGGGAATGAATATAGTGGCATACCGATGCATCAAATCTAGGAGATTAGGATAGATGCCCACTGTAACTGTAAGGAGCATAGTAGCAATTGTACAGGTCATGTCCACGACAGTTACATAAATCACATTAGGAGGGTGATGGACTAGTTAAAGGAAAGGCCAACACGACTACGACCGCAATGATTTCTACGATAACCACCATAGGATGCAGGAGCCACAAGATCAGATCTGTAAAAGAACAATGAAGGCAGAAACGATGAATGCATCTACTGATTCTGTACCGGAGAAGTAACAGGAGCAGGCGACAACGAAGGTGAAGACACCACTACAATATTCGCAGAGAGAGCGTCGACAAGCGCTTTACTTCTATTCTTTTCAAGACGAAACTCAAATGTTAATAGAAACGATTCAAGGTTATGAATGGAAGGAAGGTCTGGCTTACTTTAAATGGAAGTGATTAACAGTTAAAACCCCTCATTTAATTCGTACATAATGTAGTCAATATGCTCTAAAGTGGTAATAGGAAAACCAATGAAGACTTGAGCATTAACACGAGCCTTAACCTTCGTGAAATATTCATAAATAGTCCTAGATCCTTGAGAAGTTGAACGAAGTTGCGAACGGAGTTGATGGCATTTGGCCTTGGTCAGCGAATTACAGAACGAGTGTAATTCCTCCCATAGCTTCCATGAATAAACACAATTAAAAACCCTAGGTTGAATATTTTCAAACAAGGAGTTTGGGATTGAAGAGAAAATGGATTAATCTTGTTCTTCCCAACATAGGCTGCATTACTCGATTGATGAGTCTATCCTCATCACTGAGAAAATGATGTGGAAAGTCAATTCCAAGAACAAAGCAATTTGCATGATTTGACATAAGAGTTGCCATCGTGAAATGATGCCAAACCAGGAAATTCTTCTTTGTGAGTTTCATGGATGAAGCGAAAGCACAAGAGAAGAGACAACCTGAAGTGGTGGTGCTTGAGACGGCAACAATGGTGGAGAATGAATAGAGGTCATGTGGTAGCGGTTGCCATAGCTACTGCGATACCATCTAAAGGGATAAAGAAGAGAGGGAGAGAACAAAAAATAAGATTTGAGAGAAATCTCTGAACCTTATTAATCACTTGATGATTGATACAATGAATAGGACCATGTATTTATAGCTCAGATGACAGAGTAGCTTCAGTTGTAAGCTATCTTAAGTGCTAACTAACTTCGTAACTAATTCTTATTACGCTTAATCCTATTCTCTACCAGATAGAACTTGAAAGTGGGATGACAATAGCTACAAAGAACAACTTGGAAAGATGACAACCGGAAAACCAACCGGCATAAGGATCACAAACCTAAGCTTCCCTAAAGGCGAATACCATGTTGGAATTATAGGGTTTAGGTATAGAGGGAGAAAAGGGAATGCTCAAAATAGTAGATTTGTATTGATAAAATTGTGAAATATGATGTGATTATGTGATACATAAGACATTATATTAACTCCTAATTGAATAAGGAAACAAATCATGAAAAATAAGATAAAGTAATCTCAATTCTAAAAGATCTTCTAAGATACTCAAAACAAATCTAAAATATAATCATCATAATCTGAGATAGTCTCTCTATATTGTTACTCTCATTATACTAGCAAATGAGATGATGATGGAACAAATTCTAACAAAACACATGTATCAACATAAGATTATCATAAGGTAGTCCGATGGCTAGGGTGAAGGGTTTTTTTTCTTTCTGATACAAGGGTGAAGGGTTTTTTTTCTTTCCGATACAAGGGTGAAGGGTTTAAGGAATGGAGAGAAGGACATTTTGAGTTCGAGTTTCATCCACAACAAAATACTAACATACTAACATCTCTGAATATTCTATATAACAAAATTGAAGATATTATGAGATATTTTCATATATTCTAACACTTTATTAGTAAGCTAACTAGTTCTCTAATAATCATTGACATGTTTTAGAATGAGAACCTGAATCTTTGGAAATCAATTTTGGACTCCAATCAATTCGAGTGGAACCAAAAAGGCTCATTCAAGTGTTAAACTTGGGTACCAATATATTTTTCATTCACAAGACTTGAAATTGAGCTTCTCACCGGTCAAACCGCCGGACATTGATGAGTTATTATAAACATACTCCTTTCGTCCCTATATATAAGGTAATATTAATTCACATATAGTTACCCATCCATTCATTTATGGGAAAGTGAAATGTTTATTTGGAATATGTAGACTAATAAATATATACTGTAACTATGGAATACTGTATTTGGTATGTATTATTTAATGTTATAAGTGACTTATATTTACGAGAAAGAAAATTTCAAAAGATTATTATTTATTTTTTTGGTACTATCCCCTCACCCTTTACGAATCCCTTTCAGCTACGTGATACCCTTCCCAAAAATGTCGCTCCCAAGAATTACACAACTACTTATAAGGAACTAATCCCTTATAAACAGGGATGGATGGAGTATTAAAATGCTAACTTTATGGAATTACTACGATATTTCCATTTATATTGGTATAAAAACTCAATTTAAAAGTGATATTCATATTTGTATCACACAGCTAAAGTATTCCATATGCATAAACAAGAACTACCAATACCTTAAGAACAATAGGAAACGCAATGATATACTTCAAAAGAGCTTTCTTGATAGGATAATCATCATGACTCTCAACAGAAGCCATAACCTGCCTAGCAAAATCATGAGCACCAGCAATCACCTTAGTCCATGCCTTCTTCCCTTCAACAAACCTCGAATACGATGCCTCCGTCCTGAAAACCAGCAGCAGCGCTAGCGCAGGCGCCGTGAGCTGGTACGGAAGCGACGAGGCTCTAAGTACAGGGAAGAATTCAGGCAAACAATGAGTCAAAACGAGGGAATTGTAAGCAGCAATTGCGGCAGCGAAGGCAGTAAAGGCGAGAACGGGAGGGATTAGTGAGAGGATGACACGGGAGGAGAGGGAAGAGAGGAAGTGGCGGATGTGGCGGAGAGAAGAACGGTGTTGGAGCCACTGAGGGTGAGTGTAGAGTGTGCGGTTCTTTTGCATACCCAGTTCTTTGATGTTGTCTGCCCATTGAGGGATAGAGATTAGGGTTTTGAAGGGGTTTTTGGGGTTTGGGGAGTTGGAGTTGGAGGAGGTGAGTTTGAAGGAGAGGGGTTTGGGGTTTGGGGATGGGTGGAGTTTTATGAGTTTGTGGAATTTTGGGATGAATTTGGAAGATTGGGTGATTGTGATTGTGGTGGTGGATTTGATTGGGGTTTTGGATTGGGACATTGAATTAGATGGAGGAAGGTGGTGGTGGTGGAGAAGAAGAAGAGAGCATGTTTTGTTGGGAGTTTTAGAGTTGGTTCATAATGGAAAGTGTTTGAGTTGGTGAAGTGGGTGTGTGAGTGGTTGGTAAGTGTTTATTTTGAAGGAATCAAGGAACTGTTATTGGTAATTTGGTATGAAGCATGATTTTACACGTTTCAGATATGGCTCATAAAAAATGAAACAATACAGAAAAATAATAACAGGGTAATAAAGAATAATACTACTCAAAGTCAAGACTATATCAGTGAGACTCCGATCACTTATCTTAACTTGGTGTCCTCGTTTTTTTCCCGTTCCACTTATATCTTGACATGTGGACTTAATATATTATTTTAATAAAATAAAAATAAAATGAAGTGTTGTTTTTAACTTGTTGGCAAACACTGATTGGTCTGGGACATAAGACATGAACTTTTATGGTACAGAAGATCATCTTTCGTGAGACTCGAGGGACTACCAAATAGTAAAGACAAAGTAATACTCATTGAATTTTGTATTGTTTCTAAAGTGAAATTACATATTTATTTTTAAAATTTAAACAAAAAATTCATTTCCATTTGATTTATTGGAGAGGAGTCTCACTCCTACCACATCTACTCAAACAAGGGAATATGCACATGTTGGGGCCTAGATTTTCTCTGATATCGGATAAACCAATACTAGAATGTGAAGTAATATTTAAAGTTTACAGTGTTAAGTTTTTTGAAGGATATGTATCACCGAATCAATCCAGTACTAATAAATAGTTATGGCAATATGGGTATTGTTCACGGGCTTGCCCACATTGCATGCAAAAAAATGTGGGCAGGGCATCATATTTTTACTTTTTAGCCTATATTGTTCGGTCTGATTGCCCAATTTATTAGCGGACCTTTTAAGCAGGCCCGCGAGCATTATGTAGCCTAACTCCATTCCATATTTTCATTCCAACTTCAAAGTTTGAACCTTCAACACTCATCTCAATTCTCAGCTCAACAAACCAAAAGAAAAGTTTGGATTCTTCTTCGTGTTTAACACCATTTTTCTTCGTTTTCACTTCCATTCTTTTTCCTCCAACTCTTCTTCTCCACCATGATGGTGACTGTGATCTCCTCATCCGACGAAGACAACAGTTACAACCATCACGACAAGTGGATGCAGGTTTGATTTTTCCTAATTTAGTTTTTCCCAAAATAAATTTTCCGCTAATTTAGTTTTCCCCAAATTAATATGCTTTTTTCTTCAGTTTCCCCCTAAATTAATATGTGTGTACTGTTCTTCCATCCCAGTCAATCAGACTCCCATTGACCGGACTGGACTATTCGACATCGATCGAGCTCGAGCACTTGACAAAACTCTAAGTTGTTAGGGGATATCATACCAATCGACCAACTAGGCTCACTAGGGAAACTGCATTGTCACTAGGATGCCACCTCAAGCTAGTATAAGAGTCACACCTCTGTCACCCACCTAACGCACTGTCAACGCTTACTGCACGCCGCCTGCAACTCTCACCTAATCCTCTGCTCTATGACAAACACATGCCTAGAGTACGACTATCATAGTCTACTACAGGCTATAAGTCAACTATGCATAGAGTACGGCCTCACCAAGCTGTTCGATAAACATAAAGCACCTCTCTACTCTGCCAAAGATAGGCCGACAAGCTCAGATAGTCGGTCACGCGAACAACATCCAACAAGGAACCCTATATTTGAAACCACTATAAATAAGGGCTCATCCCTCACTTACAAGAGATCACATTCACGACTCACTCATTTAGCTTTTGGAGAGAGCTCATACACACTCGGGAGTCGACCATCCCACTCTCTAACCATACTCTTTATTTTCTTAAGCATCATACTTTCTTGTACCATGAATTGTGGATTCCCATTCCATTGTCATTTAGTGACTTGATCGTCAGAGCACCTTTTCAAGTACCTCCCTCGACGGGTCCGATCATACTTCAGGCGACCTAGGCCCTCATCCCGCGTAGGCGAATCCCCCCAAGAGCACTACATTAGGCACTCCAGCCTGACGACTTCCATTCTAGGACGTATCCACTTGCAACCGATGACCCCGAATCAGGCCCCAACTCACCCTCATATGACAGAGTAGAAGAACAACTATTTAGTGTTGTGAGGGGTTATTGATTATTAGTATTGACTTATTGGTTCAGAGCTCCCTTTTGTATGAAGAATTGAAGATAGGTTAGCATTCAATATTAATGTTTGAATTGTTATTTGTGATTCATAGTGACAATGCATTATTTTTTAGTATTGATAAGGTAATATTGATTTTAGATAAGTTAGTATTGAGCCATAGTTTTTTAGTGTAATTAGGAAAATACTTACAGTTCGCCAGTATGCTTGTGTGCTTGTTTTAAAATTAGCATGTCATGTTATTTTGTCTGTTAAGCTTTTGCGGGCATGTCTGTGCTCGTATAAGTTTTGTAGACATAATGCTAGTATAAGTTGTGTTTTTACTAATACATTTTTGTGTTTCTATTGAGAATGTGATTCGATTTTGCAATTATATTTGGACCATAAAAGTGATTCCAACCCACTCCCAAATGTGAGGATCATAGCTAGGAATTCAAATTGTCCAACGAGATATGGATCAATCTAAATCAGGCCCGAGGAAAAACACTTGCCTAATATGATTAGAATGGTAGGTGACTGAATTTGGTCAAAAAATTAGAAACCTAGTAGTAGACCAAATTTAAGCCATTTGTCAATGTATATTGGTCACTAAAAATTAGGATTAGAAACGAGCTGAATTGAGTATAATCAAGGCTGAACTTAGTTCAATTTGATAAGAATTTAGTTGGCTTAAAACTTGATTCGAATTCGAAACGATCTATGTTTCCAATTTACTCGATTGAAGTTCGCAAACTGTCCAATTCGACTCATCAGCTCGAATTGGTTTGGTTCGTCAAAAGTTTGTGAACTATTTAGTTCAACTAATTAGTTCAGTTTATCAGCTCCAACGATCATTATTCATTTAATATTTACAAAATTTAAGATTTTCTATATGTATATACATATACACACATATATATATATAATATACATATAATCGAATCAACCTATCAACCTAACAAGTTAAACTATCACTACCTCAAGTAGTCAAGTTCAATTCATTCATTTAATGAGCTTAATTTATAATTCATGTTTAACTTGTTTAATTCATAAACTAAGTTTATCATACTAAATAAGGAATCAAATTTTAAATGACTGACAAATTGGTTTAGTTGGCCTTAATAAAAAGTTTGGTCCGTCATATTAAAATATGATTGCTTAAATTTTTTGATTATATTAACATGGTGACTCAATGGGTTTAAGAGGTTTAGATCATGGTTGGTGATAATTGCTGCATTGTTTAACGAGGGTGGTAGGTAAGGAACTCATTGCTTGCTACTAGTTGGTTTTATAGCAGTAACATCAATATCATAGTTGGAGGAAACTAATCAAGTTAAGTAGTTTTCCCCAAAACTAAATTGAAAAAACACATTTTTCTCTTATCGACAATTATATTCCAATATATATATATATATATGCTAGAACCCACCTTGTTATGCTATTTTGGGACCTAGACTCGTTCTAGACCCGCGTAGGTACTTGCTAGGTTTGTTACCCGTGGATGTATGGGTATTCAGAAAATTAGAAAAATGTTTACAAATTTAGAAACAATTCATACATTTGTACACATGTTTTCTATAATCATGTGTGTTATTTTAGATAATAAAAAGAATAAGAAAAATGATAATAACAATTGTAAAACATAATTAGAATACTAATACATAAATTTAAATTGTTACTTAAACACAAATCTTTTTACTTAAAAAATATAATTTAAAATAAGATAATAAAGTATATCAAACATCTAAGATTCATTCATCAATATAATATTACATAACAAAATTATTGATTAACAAATATAACATCACTCCTTAACAATATAACATCATAATTATGATGAAAAATATATTTAGTTATGTTATGTATATATAAAGAGATTTAAGAATTGCTAATCCAGATACCTCATTACCAAATACATATGAATTCAGATACAATTGTCATTCCTAATTATATAATTTAAATTATATATTTGTTTTACATTTATTTGTGTGATAAAAAATGACATTTGCATTATAAACAATATTCACTGTTTTAAACGAGTGTCATTTTTTTAACACAATTAATGTTTCTTCAAAGTTATAAGTTTTGTAGTATAATTTAAATTAACTCAATATCGATGTATATGAATAATAAACAAATTAAAATAAAACTAAAGACTCGAAGTATGGAGAGTTTTGTCATCCTTGTGATTTGATATAAAACTAATATAAGTAAGAAGAAATTATAGGAATCATAGCTTAATTCAAAAAATCTCAATTAAAAGGAAAGAATATGATAGAAAGTGTTTCAGATATAGAATTTTATTGAGAGAGTAAGAGTTTTTAAGAGAAGAAGTTACAGCAATGAATTATATTAATCTCATTTACTCAAATTGGGCAAGAGTCATTATATATTCATTATATGGGTCGAGCAAACAATTAGGGGAAGAGTGTCATTATACAATTGTTGAAATGATAGTTGTCGCTAGCTATTGATAAATGTCATTGTGACACTTCTCAACTTCTGAAATGGTTCCTATATTTTCCCTCCCTTAGCAACATCATTGTCTTCAAGGATGGAGAGATGGAGAACACTTCAAGAGATCACAGTAGACGATATAGATGAAAAGGAAATTGAAATATTATCGAATGAATAAAAGAGATAAGTTCTCTAGTTATGATATAAGGATTAGGTTTTCAAGATAAGTTCTCTCCAAGAAGATTAATAGGATAAATTATGAATGCCTCCACAATCAGATTTGCTCCCTTTTTATAATAGTTCCTAACATCTTTTCATAATTTTCGTAAGTTATAATTGTTTGAACCTAACAATTATAATTGTTCATAACCTATGTGCATGCTTTTGTGTAACCGTTAGCATCTATTCGTGAACTAAGTGTTTAATATGTAATTAATTGACAAATAATGGAAAATCCATATGAGATAAGTGATTGAAGTAATTATTGAGAGTGAACCATGATAAAATATTACTACTTTAGTTTGTTACTAATTATTAAGACTTGAACTTATTGCAAATTAATATTTTTGAAACTATTTATTTTACAATCATTTTGTAATTGTTTCTAAAAAAAAGTTTTATAACAGAATAATTTTAAATTTTCAACAAATACAATTCAATCTCATTTTTTATGTTTGCATGTCCCACCTTCATAACCTATTCACTTTGACATTAGAGAGCAACAACACGTAGTGAGGAATGAAATCCATCTTTAAGTAGTCAAGTTGGCATGGCCCCACTTGATTTTATATTTTATTTCGTTTCTGGTTAATGGAAAGTTGTTATGAATCTTATAATTTCTTAGGTGTCATCAGGACTTCAACTACTATCATCATCCCATGAAACGCTCTGCAACTACTTAAGGAGGTCAATCAGAATAGTCGTTATGGAAATTATAGTGGTGGTTGTTACGGTAACAATGGTAATGATGGTGATTATGGTTGTGTTAGTGGTTAGCAACAACACTTGTAGTCGTGTTGACAATGATGATGGTGGTGGTAGTCTTCATGAATGTGGCTACTATTATAGTGGCAATGGTGACTAGGGTGTTGGTGACAAAGATAATATCATTTATGGTTATAGTCGGGGTGGTAGTAATAGAATACTTGATGATTGTCTATATGTTGTGATGGAAATGGTGGAGTGGTGACAATGAAGTAATATGTTAAGTCAAACAATAAATTTTCTAAATTTAAATTTTATAAATCATATAGTTTAGTTTATAAGGTGAAATGTACATTTATGCTCATTTATTGAGAAATTAATGTTTATAGTTATTACAACTTTTTAATATTTTATACAAGTGTAAACATATTATTACAGTGTTGATTTATTAATAAAATTGAGCAAAAATATCATTTAACTTTTAAAATATGAGCTACATCCATTTAAGTATGTGGAACTTTGTTCTTGGTATGTATGCTTTGTTGCATATCGTCTAATGTTTCCTTAAGTAGTAACTAGTAGGATATCAGTATATTCACATAAGTGATAATATATTTTACTTAAATGTATTTAAACAACTTAAAGTAATTTGTTAAATAGAAACTTAGTACTGGTTACTTGATGAAAGATGATGTATATGTATTTGTTTAATTAAGTATAGTTCTGGGTGAATGACATGATGTAGAATCTATTGTATGAAACAAATAATAAATGGTTATAAAGAAATTTTTTGTATAATATAATTTAAGATAAGTATTAAATATCTGTTAGAGATTTTGAAGCACTTCTTTATAAACCATATTTGTTGTTGACTTTAGTGCGGTTGACCATCCTTATCATGAATCAAAATCTTCAATCCCTTCTTACTTTTTTAACTCTTGAAATAGCCACGTATAATTGACCATGACTAAATATTGATCTAGGTAGATATTGTTGGACCAGACTACGATTGAGGAGCCTCCAACCACCAGAGAGTTCCATTGTTACCGGAGTACGGGAAGAGTGGAGACCCACAAAGTGAGATACCACGTCTTGAACCAAAACTTTAAGGCATTAGTTCGATGTGTCTTTTCTACTTATAAATTCTTTCACTCCTACCCGCATATCCAATGTGAGACTTCACACTTGAATAAACCCAACAATCTCTCCCTCAAGTGTGGGTACCACATACTTTCTGGTCCGTTCCCCCTTAAGTCCACCATGTCCTAGCCGAATCATCGGCTATGATACCACTTGTTGAACCAGACTGGGATTTTGGGGAGCATTCAACCACCAGGGAGTTTCATTACTATCGGGGTATAGGAAGAATGGAGAGCCACAAAGTGTGACACCATGTCTTGAACCAAAACTTTAAGGCATTAGTTCCATGAGCCTTTTTCTACTTATAAACTCTTTCACTCCTCCCCACATGTCCAATGTGAAACAACTGATATAAGCCTACACTCTCTAATGATTGATCTTGAGATTTATTGATTTTTAGAGCATATGAAACAATTATATGGAATTGTCTTCTGATAAGCTTGAAAGGCCATGGAGATTAGAATGGGGACATTGATGTGTGATAAATGTTTTTTACTTGACATGATCTTTGCTTCAAGTACATGTTTTTTCATTTTAGTGACTATCATTCTTGCACCATTACATAATCCTTCTTACTGGTCTAAATTCCTCAATAACATGATTGAAGTTCCAACTTTCAACTTTATTTTATGATTAGGGAGACGAGATGTTGAAAGTGAGTTTAGAAAATTTGAGAGTTAGTATGTTGACCGCTTCTATTTCATTAGTATCAGATATATCAACTGCATATGAACTCATGTATTTATTTTCCTCGCCTATAGTTATACATTAGAATAATTATTTGTATAAGTCTATAAAAATATTATACATGCCAAATAAAGTAAATTTACCTAGAATTATGCTTAGAACATATTTATTGATTTGATCAACAATCTCAATTGTTTATACAACTATTGCCCTAGATTGCAAAAATTGTTCATCTTTCTAATGAAATTGTAAGTTCGGATAAGTGCTAGACATTATTCCATCAATTAGGTTACCAAAATCAAGAATCAAAAGTTCTTCTGGAGTATCAACTTCAACACAACCATCATAGGCTCTGATAATTTTCCATCCCCAACATTTAGTATCCATTCTGAGAATTTCTTAATTTCTATTGCATTGTCATTATTTTGTAAATGCATATTCTTTGTAAGTGATTCGAAACCTCCAAGGGTGGTTTGCTTTTCCTGTAAACGTATATATGTCAAATCCATATTTTGGGTATGGATTATGTGTTTGGCCACGAGTTGGTTTGGGTTTGGAATATATGGCACAACTATGTGGGTTAAGTGTATGGCTGGGTCACGACTTGTGTATGGCTTGGGGTTATGGAATGTGTGTTGGGTTAAGTGTATGGCTTGGCTTAAGGGCTCACACGTTAGGGTGTTAGGCTAGTGTTTGGCCACGGTTTGGGTCAAGTGTTTAAGCTTGGCCATGGTTTGAGTGTGTTAAGCTTGTATGGTCACGGTTGAGTATTTAGGTTGAGTGTTTAGGTTAAGTGTTTTAGGTGAATGTGGTTAAGAGTGGAGATGAATGAGGCACTACAATCATAAGAGCTTGTTCGTCACAAGGAAGGATCCTTGATGAGAACTAGGATTGATGCCACACCAAGGATGGTGATGAGTCTTAGCACGCCACAAACACAAGTGTTTGATAAGTTCAAGGGTATGAGCTATGACTCAACTCAAGGAAGAATTAATTCCAAGTTAAACTCTAAAATCAAACTTGTTTATCCATCATGAAAATCCAAATACATATAGACTTGTAGCTGGCTGAAAAGGGCTCCACTAAAATGCATAAAACTTAAATGTTTGAATTCAAAAATATCATGTAAAGACTACGTCATAGGTTAGGTTCAAAATCTCTCCACTTGATGCCACATTTTGATGATGAAGTGGCTGATATTTGAAATTCTAATGACACATGGCTTGAAGCTTGTATTTAACTTGGTTGGTGTTTAAATTTTGAAAAGACCACAAGTTGAACAAGCTCATATGCCCAAGAGGATTTGACCACCTTATCTTGGTTGGAGCTTGAATTGTGCACATTGCTTGCCCTTGAAATAACTGAACACAAATTTGACTTTGCATTTGAATTTGAGTTTAATTTGATGATGCACACGGCTAGAGATTTGGCCACCCTTTGAACTTTGAGAAAGGTCACATGACTTGAACCATTCACCCTTGCACACCTTGGTTGGTCTCTTGAATTTGAACATGCCTTGCATGGTAAGTGGACAAATTCCATTTGAATATCTTTTGAGCACACCTTGCTTATCAATTTTCATGGCTCCATAAAGTTAGCACCCAACTATCGTCCAATCCAAGATATTCCCACAAAGCTTGATAAGGTTGTTCATAATTCGAAATAAAGTCTCACGGCCAAACTCGCACAATTTGGATTTGGCTAGTTTGTTGCCTTAAATTTCTCTTGCATGCCTATCATGAATTTGGCTGCCTATCTTTGAAATTGTATTGAAGTCCCCTAATCTTATTCATGTGTCACACTCCTAACATGGTAAAATGTCAAGTTCAATTTGATCACTTGTAAAGTTATCTCCACAGCTCCACAAGGTAACCCTAGGTGGGTCTTGAATTTGAATTCAAATGCACATGACTTAAATTCAAATGAGTTGAACAAATCTCCCAAGCCAAGTTTGGTCCACACGGCCAAGAAGTCACATGGCTTGAACAAGTCTTGAACTTGCACATGTCTAGCCAATTGATCCAATCCATGCACCTAGCCACCCTTCCGCACCTAGGTCAACTTAGCCACTAATGTGTCATTTTACATAAGATTAAATAATTAATTCCCCATCCCCAATTACATGAATTTATTTGCAAATAAATAATAAAATACTTAAAAATGGAAATAAACTTAAACTACCAATGAGAATTTAATCTCATTTATTACAAAATTAAATCAACTAAAAGAAGGGCACAAATGCCCTCTATGATCATGGTCTCCAAGTGGTTCTCCAAGATGAATGGTGTCCTTTGCCAACTTGCTTTGTGAAGTTTTGGCCCTTGCCCTAGTCCTAGGGACCCCTAGGTCTTGAACGACCCTTGAATCAAGGGTCGCCCCTACCTGGTTTACATGAGTAAGATTCAAAATTCTACATTGATGCCAAATATAGGATGAGTTAATTGTTGCATATATAATATCCGTACGACATCCTCTTGGAACCACTAGCAAAATTTGTCTAAAATCACCTCCAAAAACTACAATATTTCCTTTGAATAAAATTGAGTCATTTGTTATTATACTCATATAATTAACTTCGTTTGTTTTAGTAAGTCAGCAAGTTCAAAACCTTGATGAATGTTGCAACCAAAATTCTCAAGACTTGGTACATGGATTTTGAATTGAGAGTGCGTTGTTATACCTCCTAATAATAATAAAGAAGCTATATCACTAGAAGCAATAGTTAAGATAATTTGTTTTTGAGATCTCAACGCATATGTTAGAGTTCTCCACATATGGGTTTTAGCAGTTCCTCCAAAGCCATATAAGAAAAACATGTGTCCTTGTTATTGTTTTACAGCTTGGATGATAGTGTGGAATATTTTAGATTGCTCGTCTACAATATATGATATGAATATGGAGATATCAATTTCACAGTCTTAATCGATTAACACAAAAAACAGTTTTAAACAGAAACTATTTTAATCGATTAATAGAAACAGTATAATCGATTAACACAGGAATATTAATCGATTAAACAGAACCAGTAAGCAATTACAGAAACGATTAAATGCGAAACAGATAACCGATAACAGAACGAATACAGAGCTTACAAATTTGTATATCAGAATAGCTTGCAGTACAACAAATGAACAGAATGTATTAGTTGAATCAAATATACAAATTAATCGATTGAAAACAGTAAAGAGAGAGAGAGAAACAAATCCTGCAACTCGAATTTTTATCCTGGTTCGTTTGCTGTCCACTGCAAACTACATCCAGGCCTCCCGGCTGACTTGGGAGATTTCCTTCACTATAATCGAATCAATGTAATTTACAAACACATTATCCAATTACAACACTTAGCAAATGACAAGAAATCAAAGAAACTATCCAATGGTTTGACTCCCTTCCTACCGATAAAGAAAACGTTTCTTTCGGCGTAGCCCCAGCCAAAGAATCTCTCGTTCTTTCCTTTTCTTACACTCTAAGCTATGAAGAAACACACAATCTCTACTGGTGATACGACACCAAGAGATTCCCTTTACAACAATTTATTCAAGAATTACAAGAGTAAAATTAAGCTATTCCTAAGCTCAAATACAACAAGAAGGCTTTACTCTAATGCACATCTAACACAAACTCATGTGAAATGACAAGTATTAGTTATGAAAACAGAAGTTACAGAATCATAAAATTCATGAAAAAACGCATCAAAATATGCATGAACATGTGAGGGAAAACGTGAGAGATTATAACATGAAATGCACTCAATCCTAAAGCAAGGAATCTCTCATTTCTAAACTCACTAATGCAATTAACAAATAGATGCAGCAATTAACACGTAGAATGCTCTAACTCTCTAATAAATGCAACATGCAACTTATGAGATTAATTCTGAAAACGCAGTTTATAAAGAATCAGTCCAGAACCCCAGATAATCGATTAAATGCCTTCTTAATCGATTAACGGGACTAAAAATCATAACTGATTCTGTTTTTCAGTTTTTCAGTTTCAACAACTTAAAAATCAGTTAGGTTAATCGATTAACGTAAAGCCTTAATCGATTAACTGCATTTCAAAAACGTGTTCCAGTAGCAACCACTTTTCACAGCAGTTGGGTTAATCGATTAAAGGTATGGTTAATCGATTAACACTAAATAAAATATGTATTTTCAAATAGAAAACATCAAATATGTTATGCACTTAGATAATACATGTTTGACACTTAGTTTTATGCCTAGAATGCATATATACATGTATTTATGTAATGCATGAACATATTATGAAATGAACATATCTCATGGATGAAATGATTTAAAGATAAATGCATGTGAGACATGTATTAGGTGCCCTAAGCCTTCGACTCAACTTAAACTAGAATCTAGTCTAAGCCTAGTACCAAATAAAAGACTTAAGCACGTTGAATTGTTGGTTATCTTCAAGCACTTTTAGGCACACGTTGTCCTCATCAAAACCATGACGTTCAAGGAGAGCTTTCCAAAGTGTTCCTCTTGACATGCACACTTTCAAATACTACATATACATTAACAAACAATACTAAGTTGATACTTATATAGGAAAACAATTAGACTACCTACAAGAGATTGGAAAAGAATATTGAAGTTCACCTTTAATTCAGTTGTATCATAATTAAGTTCTTTATATATTAGTTTGTTGCCCAATTTACTTATGATATATCCATTTGGGTATGTCATTGGATGATAGTCTTTCAAACTTCTCTGATTTAGTTCAAGTAGTTTGTCAATCTCCAACAAAGTTAAATTCTGCAATTGTTCATCACTAAGCACCAACCTTAGAAATGGTAAAAAAAGTTATACGTTATATAATCAATTTACATAAATGAAATATAAAATAAATAATATAAATATAATTATTGTATACCTTGATTATTAAAAATATTTCTTTGATTGTAAAGAATGCCATCACATAATCATTGCCATGTTTCTTCCAAATCTGGTTTAGTTTATTCATAGAGGTTAGTAACACCATTGTAAAAATAATTTCCTCAAGTTAAACCCAGAACCCCAATCCTTGGCTTCTCTCAATTCTTTAATGTATTCTCTATCATCTTGAAGTAAGCCCATTGCAAAACAAGCATCCCTAAATATAGAATATTGAATTTCTGAAACTATTATAATATCTTCATAACTTGTTGGGGTCTTAACCACTGTCAACATCATCCTAAGATAATATAGGTCACTAGTGCATGGAGAAATCCAAATTACTCTACCAATTTTATAACCTGATTTTCTTAGTCTCCAAGTCCTAGTCCTTTTTGACATATACAAATTTGGACACATATTGAGCATAAGATAAATTTTGACCTTCTGGATATTGTTTATTAGCTTCCACTCAGGATGTAAACATGAACTCTGATATTATTGGTCTTGAAAGTATATTGTCAATATCATCGTTATCATTAAAGTAGATTGGTTGTTCTCCTAGAAGGTAAAAATACTATTTTTCTACTGCAGGTTGTCTGCCATGAATTGGAAATCTAAAAAACCTCCAACATGCTTCTAATTGTTAGATATCAGTGGCTAAAATACACTTAGAAGGGGGGTTGAATAGGTGTAGCGGTCAGAGTATCCACTTTTTGCAAACAACAATTAATGCTGAAATAACTCCAGAATGGTTTCAACTCTTTAGGGCTTATGCATGCATTTTAACGGATTTATCGACACATTTTTAATCACGAAAAGCAGTTATCATGAGATATAATTTTGCACCACAACAGATATCATTTAGAACAAGAGACAAATAAACATATAGAGACAAGACATAAAGCAAGCATCTAAACAGTTTTATTCAAGATATTGTTCATCAAGAATTCCAAGTTCAACAAATGTTGTTCCTTAGATATTGTTCCTTAGATATTGTTCATCAAGATATTGTTTATTCAAGATATTGTTCACCAAGATATTGTTCCTTAGAACATAGAAAGTATCACGTGGAAGGGGCTTGATGAAAATATCTGCTAACTGTCTAGAGGTTTCAACAAATTCAAGAACGCAGTCACCTTTTTGTACATGATCACGTAAGAAATGATGTCTAATTTCTATATGCTTGGTTCTAGAATGCAAAACGAGATTCTTGGATAGGTTTATGGCACTTGTATTATCGCATTTAATGGGGATCTTTTCCAGTTTAAGACCAAAGTCCTTAAGTTGCTGCTTCATCCAAAGGATTTGAGCGCAACACACACCAGCGGCAATGTATTCCGCTTCGGCGGTGGACAAAGCAACACAGGCTTGCTTTTTACTGTGCCAAGCTACTAATGAACTGCCCAACAAGTGACAAGTATCACTAGTGCTTTTCCGATCCAATTTACATCCGGCGAAATCGGAATCGGAATATCCCACCAAGGATAGTGAGGCATCCCGAGGATACCATAATCCCATGTTAGTTGTTCCTTTTAAATATCTCATGATTCTTTTAACAGTTACATAATGTGATTCCTTAGGTAATGATTGAAATCTCGCACACATGCATACACTAAACATGATATCAGGTCGACTTGCAGTTAAGTAAAGTAATGACCCAATTATACCACAATACTTTGTTACCTCTATTGCTTTTCCTTTTTTGTCCTTGTCTAGGTAGCAAGGAGATGCCATAGGAGTGGAGGCTTCCTTACATTTATCCATATCAATTTTCTTAAGTAGCTCTTTGCAGTATTTCGCCTGATGAATGAATATCCCACTTTCTAGCTGCTTTATTTGAAGTCCCAGAAAGAATGTGAGTTCTCCGATCATAGACGTTATTTTTATCTTTCCCTTGTTGTTGTCTCCATATGTGACGTATCCTTTATCTTCATTTATCCTAGCCAATTTCTTTAGTTCCGGTGCCAAGGATTACCTTTTTTCTATCAACGTTTATCCTAGCCAATTTCTTTAGTTCCTCATGTAACTCGACATAAGCCTCATATAAAACATCATAAGGAGGTGAGTCATCAGAAGTAGATGAGGGAATATACCTCATGATTATCCTCGTGTGTGCTTGAATTCCCATCGTTGTCAGATCTAGCCATCAAACATTGCTTTGCTGACTCCTCCTCACTAGAGGTGCTTGATGTCGTTTCCTCCTCAGGTACATCCCATACGATGTAAGCTTTCTTAGATTTGAATTCCCCGGGAGTGCTCTTCTTTGAATCAACCTTTTTCAGATAGGTTGGACACTGAAATCGTATGTGTGCTACTTTTCCGCACTCGTGGCAAGTGAAGCGATCTTTGGTGTTCTTGCATTTGTTTGTTGATTCCTTCGCTTCTTTCTTCTGAAACTTTTTGAATCCTCCTTTTCTTTTTATGAATTTACTGAATTTTCGAACAAGGAGACCCATTGTTTCATCATCCAGATCGGAGTCAGATT
>NC_032013.1:1425399-1425616 GCF_001865875.1 Lupinus angustifolius
CCAAACAATGTAGCTAGAGGCATAGAGTCCAAGTCTTTGGATTCCACAATTGCAGTCACTTTTGGTTGCCATTTCCTGTCAAGACAACGTAAAACTTTATTAGTTAATTCTCCTCAAGCAAAAGATTTAGCTAGAGCAACTAAATGATTCACGATATGAGTAAATCGCTTTTGCATATCACTGATTGATTCGCTAGGTAACATGTGAAATAGCTCAT
>NC_032013.1:1425716-1446739 GCF_001865875.1 Lupinus angustifolius
CATAAACTTCTTCTTGAATGTAACCATTCAAGAAGGCACTTTTTACGTCCATTTGAAATTCATAATAGATGCAAAGGAAAGAAGCATTCTGATGGCCTCTAATCGATTAACTGCATATTTCCAAGTGTATTTTCAAATTGCAAAACTCAAATATGTTATGCACTTAATTTATACATGTTCAACACTAAGTTTATGCCTAGGATGCACAGATTACATGTATTTATGTGATGCATGAACATATTATAAATGACATATCTCAAAACTAAAATGATTTAAAGTTTCATGCATATGAGACATGTATTGAGTTTACCTAAGCCTTAGACTCAACCTAAACTAATTACTAGTCTAAGTCTAATACCAATCTAGAGACTTAAGCACGTTGATTTGTTGATGATCTTCAAGCTCTTATTAAACACAAGTTGTCCTCATCAAAACCAAAACACATAGTGAGAAAGCTTTCCAAAGTGCTCCTCTTCTCCTATACACTGGATATCCAAAACACAATGTTTCCATTATCTCTTCTCTTATACACTGGATATCCATCTTGGTCAACAACTATAGTTTGTTGGAATTGTTTTTGAAAATATCGAAAGCATTTACCATCTTTCATGCATCGAGAAAACATATTGCAAGAACCACATGGATCATGAATCAAATATGATTTGGCCAAGTTGTTCAATTCAAGATCATCACTTTGATTCAGAATTTCTGCACAAATAATTCTATTGATGTCAATAGAAGATGAGTATTTATTAGATGGGTGCAAAAATATAAGAATGTAGCAACCCTCTTTTCTGATATTCAATTGTGTACATATCTCAAACATTACAATAACAGAACAATAATAATTATATCAAATTGTTTAAATTCAAAGTAAAAAATTGATATGATGAAATGAATTATATTGAAATATATACTTACACGCAAGTACTTTATAAAAAAACATGCATTTTCTTCAAATCCTGTAATAATTCTTCAAACTTCATTTTGGAAACCCTTGAGATTATATTTGGCCAATGATATGGCTTCAAAGCCATGGACTTAAGAAATCTGACAATTTTGGGCTAATTAGGATTACATTCATTGTCAAAAACAAATCAGGAAATCCGACTGAACTAAAAATGGTCATTCCATCAAAATATAATCAATCCATGTATATATGGCTACCAACAAACACTGTGCTAGAATTGATATTTAACAATGCTCATTCAACAACGCTTATATGGTGAACGCTGTTAAATGTAAGGCGATAGAGAATTAACATCACTTATTGAAGCAAGCGATGTTAAATGTCTTATTGAAGCAAGCATTGTTAAAGGTCATACTTCATATATTTAACAACACTTCTTCAGTGAGCGCTGTTAAATGTGTGATCTTTAACAGCGATTATTGAAGCAATCATTGTTAAAGCTGTTATCTTTAACAGTGCTTATTGAAGCAATCGTTGTTAAAAGTCATACTTCATATATTTAACAACGATATCATTTTATATTTTCCAATTTGTTCAGAGATATCATTTTTTATTTGTATTTGCAGCTTGCATTGATCATTGAGGAACACAAGAACACTCTGTAAGGACTTGCACATTGGAGGAGAAAGAATGAACAATTTGCATAAGATCTCATTACTCATATGTTATTTTATAAAATTGGAATATGTTAAGGTTGAATGTAGTTGAAGTCATTTGTGATTTAACAAATCTGTTGCAAATGTGGTAGAGTTGAACGTGCTTGTCATCTGTTTGATAGAATGTCTGAGAGATATTGTCTTATTTAGAAAGTAGACATTTAACAACGCTTCCTTCAGTGAGCGATGTTAAATTTATACTTTCTACAGCGCTTCAAAAAATGTTGTTGGATATAACCTTGTGTATTATTGCAATCAAATAGAAAGCGCCCCAAAAGCGTTGTTAAATGGCAATTTTAAGCGATGTTGTTTTGCTATTCTGGCGTAGTGAAAAGTTGAAGGTAATATGACTCTTTTCCCCTATTATATCTTGACTTTGATCACTTCTTCAAGATTCATTCAGATTTCTATATTTATCCACCATTAGTTTTGTTTGGTTTCTTTTGATACCTGACGACCTTTCTGTGAAGAAGATCTTGCTGCTGACCTTGGCACGGTTTTGATGAAGACACCAACATCACCAAAAAGAAGAAAAAGAAGAATACTTATAAAGACAATGAAGATTCAAGCTTCAAGATATTCAAGACTTTTAGTCTAAGTCTAAATAGGTATTTATATCTTGTACTCTTAACTATACAATAGTAGTAATGCTCATAATATTTTTTAAGAAAATTGAAACACTTTAAAATACTTAAAAAAAATTTCAAAAATAGTGTGTAACGGGTTACTTCATCTAAGTAACAGATTACAAGTGTAAGAAAAGAGTTATCTAACTTAAAAACTGATCAAAGTAATCCATTACTATCTTTGAGTAACAAATTACCAGTGTTAATACAGTTGAGTAACCGATTACTCAATTTGTTGTAATTGATTACTCTAATTCGAAAATAAATTATTAGTGAACAGAACACTTGAGTAATCGATTACTCAATGTTGTAATCGATTACTAAGAGTTGTTGCATCAGATTTTCAAATTTAAAGTGAATGAAGTTTCAATCCAAAAGACATGTTTTCATTTCAATCAATTCCTACCCTTTCAAAGAGACATTTTGGCTGATTGGAAAGCCTATATAAAGGCATTGAAACTCACAATCACTACACACAACATATACACAAGTCTTATAGAAATTTCAAAAGCTCTTACACATATTCTGAAATTATTTTATGCACTTTTTGTAACAAGTTCTTAAACTTTCAAAGTTGATTTTTCTGAAGTTGCTTAAAGTGAAAGTGTTTCAAGTTTACAAACTTATAAAGAGCATTATTACTTAGTATACTAAAGAGTTGTTTGGATTGAAAGTTATATCACTTTCATACAGCGGAGAACCAGACTTCTGCCATTGTTGTACATTCTTCATTATTATTGCAGAATACTTTCTTTCACGGGGTTTGATAAGAAAGGGGATTAGAAACACTTGGAAAGGTGTTTTCCAAAAGTGAATAAGGATTAAGGAGTGTGTAAGGTACATAGAAATCTCGGGGTGAGATATTGTAATTGCAACTCATAATCTTTAGTGGAAAAATCTCTTGTGTTGCAAGTGTACTGGACATAGCCTTCGGTGGACAAGAAGGTGAACCAGTATAAAATCCTTGTATACTCTCTTCTCCCTTATCTCTTTAATTTTACTTATTAATTTTCTGCATATATTTTCCGTTGCACTTTAACTCTCAATTTTGAAGAAAAAGTGGCCATTATTTTAAGTCAACTAATTTATCCTCCCTCTTAGTTGCAATCTCAGTCTTACACTTTCATATTCCACCATTATATAAGTATCAACTAAAAATTGATGGAATAGTCTTCTTGAACGCAACAAAGTTTTAGCCTTGTTTTTTCTAGTTTGCAATCTAAATGACATCCACTTTCTTTCAGTTAGATAGTTCTTTTTTCTATTATGAGAATTAGGTCTAACTCTATGACAAACATCATGTTTATACTCATACTCTCCAAATGGAAACAACAATGGATATTGGAAAGCCAAATAATTTGCATGCAATTCATCAATTCCTTTCAATTGGCCACTTTGTGTTTTCATAATTATATCTCTTTCTGATGTTGAGTCAATGCCTCCAACAATTAAAGAAGCAACTTCAGAAACCGTCGGTAAGTTATTTATTCTCCCATCAGAATTTCTTTCAGTGGTTAGTTTTAACTTCATGTTTGAAACATCAATATCTCTTAATCTTTCACGTGTCATTCTGAAAGATTTTGCATGTACACTATTGTCATCCATCATCTTTGATAATTGCATAAGTACTTGTCAATCAACCTTATTATTCCTAACATAATGAATTAGCAACAAATAAGTTATGAGTAGTAGGATAGAAAAAATTATCACCATAGGTCTAAACTATGACATATTTATTTACCCTATTCCTTCCATCCTATACGTATGTCATAAATATATAGTTCGACAAACTTCGGAAATTTTCCTTCATAGGCAACATGCTACCCTGCGGTGACATAGTTGTCCTTGTATCGTGATTGTTGGTGGACCTCTATCATTATTGATAGATCTATCAATTTTGGCTCTCAATGATGTGAATGCAAACAACATGTCGCATGAATGAATATTTTTTGATAATTTAGACTATCATTGGAGTTCATATCAAAGAGAGTATGATGAAGGAGCGGAAGAGGTGCTTATAGTAACGACATTTATACTCTTCCATCACCACAACAAAGTTCATACTTAGGCGTTGTAGTATTTATATGTTTTCGCTTTCCTTCTTGATACCACATGCATGCTCCACAATGTTCACCTTCAATAACAAGAACACTGATATCAGAATATCCTAATCAGATAAATGAAAGTTAAAGTCTATATTTATTATAATTTTAAAAAACATACATTATAAATATTAGATAACTTTGTTTATTGCCCAAATATTGATGTCATAGAAGAATTGTCAAATTAATATTCATCTTTTGAATTGTATTCAATATTTTCCTCTTATAAATGTAAAAAATATTTAATTAATTGTATAGTAAAGTATATTTGAATACCTTCCATAGCAATATCAAAGTTATCATCATATTCATTGTTGGTATCATGGAGGTGGTTGCTAAAACTTTGAATTGCAGAATAAGGGAATAAATTTTCTTCAAATTTTGGCACATCTTTGTTGGTTTCATCTTTGTAAAGGGTACTATATCTATTCATTACATTTATGCCTAAGGATGTTTGATTGATAAATTTCTTTTTCCTTGTATTCTCATGGATGGTACTTGGTTGTGTATAAGAAGTAGAAGATGATGCTCCATTATTGTTGAGCAAACCATAAATCTAATCTCTTTGATTGACACAATTTAAAGAGAATTGAGATAGAGGTGTTCTAGCCATTGGAATAAGTGTTGAATTTTGCAGTTGGGATTCCATTGACAAAGATTATTGCATTTTCGATTTTTAATAACTTATACCTTTATCACGTAAAACACACTTTCTTTTATTTCGTGCAATTGAAGCACAAATGTTAAGATTACTATTATCCATAAATGAGTAATAAGAAAACAACATGTATAAGTCAACCAACATCAATGATATAACAATGTATAAACGTTAGACTTTTTTGCTTTTCGATCCATAATGTTACTAAATATTACTAATACGAAATATTGTATTAACTAGTAATGATATGTCACTGGATTGTAACAGTCCATAGCAAAAGTTGTAAGAGTTGAATAATAGTCCATAACCAACATTGTAAGAGTTGAGTAACAATCTATAACAAAGGATGTAATACGGTGTACAAATTTAGTATTTTATCAGCAAATAAAAGCCCATAAGAAAAGTTATAATAGTTGGCATTATAACAATCCAATAATATACTCATTAAAAAGCATAACAACAATTAGAAAAAATCATATAGTAGTCCATATATGATTTTAGTCCAAAGTACAAATCCTAAGATCATATGATTTTAGTAGAGTATATCTCCTAACATCATAACATGTCTACATTGGTAGCATTGAAATAAAATAATTCAAAATTAATCATAGATTAGTCTATATATCAGTAACGTTTTAATCAATAATGAGAGGAAGATGTTATACGGTAAAGTAATGTTTATGAATTACCCATACAGATTTAGTTGACATTCAATGGAACATCTTAAATTAGTTGTTAAATGCTACATGAGTTACATTTAATTATTCAACACGTCACTAAAAAGTTCAATCTAAATTTTCATTAAATTCAATATATTACATAAATGAAATTGTCCAACTTTTTTTCATATTATTAAACCTAGAATAATAGTTCTAAATTAGTAAATATAATAACTTACCCAAAATACAAAGTAGAGTTTAAGAAAGTTCAAAATGATAATTAGCAATTTAGTTGTACAAAAACATTTTATGTCAAAATTTAATTCCACATTACAAATAGGGAAAATACAAAACAATAAAGAATATAAATGTATTGAATGGTTCCACAAATGAATATGTTGACAAAATCAAATAACTTATCTTATGGTTAAACTCAGGTATAACATTTTATGAAAAAATTTAAGACTTTATAAAATGAAAGTTAATAGCATTAGCTGCACGTAAGGAAATTATTTATTAACAATGTTAAATGGAAGAAGTTTGTAACGTATATTAAGAAAAAATGAAAAATAAGAAGAAAAGAAGATGAAGAAAGAGCTAGGTAGAGGTGGCAATGGTAGAAATACTTAGTGGTCATCGACAATGATGATGATAACAATGATGGGGTGGTGACAACGATAATAAAGTATTATGTTAAGTCAAATAACTGTTCTAAATTTAGATTTTATAAATCAGGTAGTTTAGTTTACAAAGTGAAATACATTTATGTGGATTCATTGAGAAATTAATGTTTATGGTTATAACAATTTTATAATATTTTATACA
Organism: Lupinus angustifolius; assembly: GCF_001865875.1. Classification (NCBI taxonomy): domain Eukaryota; kingdom Viridiplantae; phylum Streptophyta; class Magnoliopsida; order Fabales; family Fabaceae; genus Lupinus; species Lupinus angustifolius. Next base: position 1,432,213 of record NC_032013.1, read on the forward strand.
AGTGTAAACATATTATTACTATCACAATGATAATTTATTAATAGAAATGAGCAAAAATATCCTTTAACTATTAAAATATTAGCTACATCCATTTAAGTATGTGGGAATGATTTGTTGTATATCCTCTAATGTTTCCTAAGACCCGATTGTTAAGTTTTATCCTTAATAAATATTTCATTTTGATGAATGAAAGTTATAATAAATATCAGCATTTATGCTTCAACGTTTTTTACATATTTATATTTATATGTATTCAATACTCCCTCATATTTCATTGTTATATATTATCATGAATAATCATAATTTTTTTTAAAATTAATTTATAAGTCTCATACTTAAGAATATTTATATACTCTTAAAATATTTTTCCAATACCTCTCTAAATACCCAAAATACCATATATAAGTATTTTAAGAGAGAGAAACCTAACATAAAACTAGTGATGAGAACCTCTTCAGGAGATTCTAAGAACGATCTTTTCTTGGTTGGTGTTTGCTTGTTTAAGGCCACGGTTTGTAGTGTTTAGGTTTGTGTTTGACGTGTTTGTAAGATAACAAGACATAGGCAGCGGATAAAAGAAGATGGAATAGGTTGGAGGGTGATATGGCGCCACAACAATGGAATGTTGATAAGCCGGGTGATGTTCGCCACAAGAACGTGGTTCTTGATAAGAACTTATAACCTTGGTTCAGCCAAGGAGTTTGGAGAGAAACTCTCAACAAGGATGACAATCCTCAATTTTTAATCAAAACTCAAAAACTGTTTATTTCATCAAATCTGAATACAACTTATAGGAAAGCATTTAGGTTTGTATGTAAAACCCTAGCCCTAAAAGTGTGCACGGCTACACTAATTTTCCACATGGAAAAGTCTTACACGAAAATAAAGCATAAAATTAATGGAAAAACGAAAAATAAGAAAGTTTTAATACAAATGCAAAAACTAAGAAAATTCAGTCTTGGATTCCTCTATTTGCCTTGATGAATCTGGTCATCCCATGTAGACTTGGACCCCACGAATTAAAGGGCTGCATGGTGCTTTGGATTGTCTTGAATGCCTTGCACAAACTTCACAATTACAATTAATGCTTTTGTTGAGTGCACATTCCTTCACTTAGGCTGATTCATGCACGGTTGAAAAAGGATGAGTGAGGTTTGAATCTGAATTGAGTTTGGCACAAATTCCTCACTAAACATTAAGGCTTTGAATGATTTTTGTTTGGTGAATAGCACTCCATAAAAGCCACGGTTCAAAACACCAAGCACCTATTGAAATGAGTCTTCAAGTCTTGAACAAGGAATTAAATGCTTTGCACAAGTTTCTCAGGGAAATAATGCCTTGGCCGAATTTTTTAAGGCATGGCACAAAACACACCCCTTCATTAAGTTGATTGCACGAATTGCATAGGAGAAATAATGTATCTTGACTTGGTTTGAAGGTTTGCACGAAAATCTCCCCTCCTTAAAGGCTTCCTTGACTTGGCTTTAATGCTGGCCACCAACTCTCATGTATCCTTGACTGCATTTATTCTGAAATTCAAATAAGTTAAGACACATTAAATACTTGAAATAAAAGAATTAAGACACATTAAACTAGTCTTAAAAACAACTTAGAAAGAAATAGGAAATGTTAGGACACATTAAATATGTCCTAGGCCAAGCTTCAAGCTTGGCCGTGCCCTTATTTAAAGGGTAGGGAAATCTTTTCCCCATCTTGGCCTACACTTAAAGCAATGTAATAAAAACGAAAATAACTCCCTTGGGTTGGTTTTGGAGGATGCTCCTTGATGGTCTTTATGATCTTTATGAAGATTGGATTGGGTGGCTTCTCCTTGATGTTCTTTATGAGGAGCATAAGTACATTTAGTCCAAGTTTGGGCCTTGTTCTTGGCTTGGGCCCACTTATGCCTAATAGCTCCTTCTTTGGAATCTTGGGCATTTTCTGGATCACATCAACTAGTCAAGTAGAGGAGTGAAACAAAACATTCAATCTACCAAGTACCAGTGATATAAAAATCGTTCCGTGTCAGCCGGTTTGACCGAAAAACCGACGAAGGGACTCCTAACCGGTACGGTACGAATGTTGAACCGTCCAAATATCAAAATCGGTCAAAACCGGTGAATCGGTCGGAATTTGACTAAACCGACCGGTTTATACACATTTGTTTTTAAAAAAAAAACTTTAAAACTTAAAAATTCATTACATGGTGACCCCTCTTTCCAACCCTTCTTCAACACTTCAAGGCACATGCTTTCAAGACATACGTAGATTACATCTTTTGGTTCCTAACATTGGTATGTAATCTCAATGACATTTGTGTAATCTTCAAGTCAAATGTCTGAAGGTAGGATTTGGTGCAAAAATGGAACCTCGATATGAGACAACTTTGACTCATTGATGTTAAAGTTAAAACTCCAAATTTATTTGTTTTGTAGGGTAAGTTATGAACTTGTGTCATTTATTTATATTTTGCGTTTATTAAATGATACTTTTGGATTGATATATGTTTTAAAATTTAGACTTTGAATTTGTTAAAAACTTAAAGTTGTTTGTTTATGTGAATTTTGAGTAGATTATGAATATGGATTATAAATTTGAGTATCTACCTATTTGAAATTTTTTTGTTATAGGTTTATATATATATAAATATAAGCAGGTATGTCCAGTTTAGCCGACATGCAGTTTAATTACTGAACCACTGGTTGAACCATTGTACCACTATACCAGTACCATATATAACTATTTTAAGAGAGAGAAACCTAACATACAACTAGTAAGTAGAGGAGTGAAACAAAACATTCAATCTACCAAGTACAATTGTAGAGAGAGAAAAGACAAGACATGTGTAAAACATTAAGAAAGAAGAATAAATGTATTTGCATAGTAATGAATAAAGTTTAATCGATATTAATATTGTTCTCATTGTTGGAAATAACAAATAACTTCTTATCACAATATAATTTATAATTTGTATTTATTGTTTTCAGATGTTCTTAATTTGGAACTTTTTAAGAACAATTATATGTTTATTATATTTTATGAATTTTATGAACAAATTTTATATATATCTCAAATGTGCAGTGTCATATATTTTTTAAGAATATGTAACAATGTCTCATACATATATATTATATCAAATCTTCTTAGCTTGCATAGTTAGTTGAGAGGTGCAGTAATTATCATTAGTAATTTGGGCAAAGCACATGGGGCCTACCCGCACATTTTGGGAAGGCAGAGCATTAAAATTGTGTCCATCCGTCCTAAAATGCCCGCCCAACATGCCCTTTTCGCCCATGGGCATTTCAAATGGGCGGGCAGGGCGGCCCATGGGCATCAATGAACACTAAAATAAGAAATTTGATGGGTCAATTATGACAAAAGTAATTCATGTTCTCACCACTTGAGTGCATGTAGCAATTTTCCAAAATATAATATCTTACCAATTAAATGTATGTCCAGTTTATGCAAAACAAGATGTTATGTTTTGTGTTTCTAATCCTACTGTCACACTATGTATCCATGTAATTTCAAGTACTATGTCATTTTTTTTAGTTTTTTTTTAATTTAGGACGGCCCACAAGTCCGTCCTGCACATGTTTAGGGTGGGCATGACATGATATTTCATGCCCTATTTAAAAACGAGCATGCCCATGTCGATCCTAATTTTGGTGGGCATTATGTGGACATGGGCAGGGCAGGCAGGGCCACCCTAATTGCCAATGCTAGCAGTAACCATATATGGGAGCACATGTTATGTCCAAAAAATGTGAGACTTAATATAACTAGTTGAAAAAAAGATATTTAAGTTAAAAGTTTAATAACTAAATATTTTTCTTAGAAATCATAAATAATAACACATGTAGTAACACAATTTATGAGATAGAAAATATGTTCTCACTAATCATTTGCCGTTGTCACTAAACAGTCGATATCATGATAAAAGATAATGATATGAGTATTCAAATGTTATCATATCTCCTTCATGGTTAAATTCTTCATAGAGGTCTCCATTACAACTTGGCAATATTCAACGCCCTTATTGATATGTTTGCCAAGTGTGAAAATGTGTCTACTTTGTTGGGGAATTTCTCCATCTATAATCCTTAGATTGAATGTGGAAATCCTTATGACCATGACTTTGTTCCTATAACCTAATGTTTATGCCCATACATAAACCCAAATAGAACAACCATGGTCCTGACCGAAGAAACCCCAAGTGATTTCATGGTGAAGAAGAAGAACATACCTTGTTGAGCCATTTCGGAATCTCGAAGGTATGAGGGTGTGATGATCTTCCAGATGTTAGAGCACTTGATGGTTTTCCTTATGCTTCTCTAGAGGGGAATGAGAAAGCTCTTAACTTGAGAGAGATTTCCTTATGGTGAGAGTGTTTTTCTTATGAGGAGAGTTACCTTATGGCTTGCCTTATGGATGACTTGATAGTGTTTTATCCTTATGGATAACACTATCCTCATCCACCCTTATTCTCCTCAACCCTACACCTTAAAAGTTGTTGCTCTACAAATGGGGACCATAACCCATAAAAGTAACCTGCAGTGGTTACTACTTTAGTTGCAATAATTCTAATTCAGTCCATTCATCAAATTAGAACTTGCTTGAAGATATCTACACTTATATTATTTCAGAACACATATGCCCTTAGCCACCAAATTAATTACCGAAGATCATTTTATATTTTGTCTAATTAAATAATGGCCACAACACAATTATAGAATTATATTTGTGACCCATAAATTGTCAGAAATTCTAACGTACTTCACATAAAATATCTGAAAGAAATCTAGCACAAAAATTTGGTCTAAAGGCAACTTTTTCTTTTTTTGTACTATCAATAGTATTCTCTCATTTTTTTGGTAAGAAGATAATCTATTTTAGGATGCATGATTGTCTCTCCGAACAAGTGTCGCTCCCAAGAATCAAATACTTAACATTTTGGTTATTATGGAGATATAACAATATCTTACATCACTAGACCAACGCCTTGTTCGTAGACAACTTAGGTTATAGTTAAGATCACATCAAAGTGATAATTTGATTGATTTTATTCACTGATTTGTTTTTATGAACACTTCATTCACTAATTGGACATTAAAATGGTATATTGTTTTGAACCACTTCATCTGAAGACATTTAATATTATCTAAGAAAATCACTAACCCAAATATCATGATATGTCCGATCATATCTTTTCTTCTAAACTCTTAAATGTACTGCTTCTTAAATCAGAAGCTTCAAGTAACTTCAAAATTTGTAAATAAAGTGAGTTTCACAAAAAATAAAATAAATGCATCATAACTAATAATTTACCTTTTATTGCATGAATTATTTAATGAGAAGGAATCTTTCCTTGAGAAGCTGCATTGTGCTATATCAAGCATAAAAGAGCTATAATAAAATTATACATTTTAGATGAGCCCTAAATTGTTGCCAAAAAAACACGACTTAACACCCTATAAACTTACACATACAATATACTCGACATGTCAACTAATCGAGATCTTTCCATATATTTTCATAATCATAAAGAATTACACCAAGTGTTCTCATATAAGTGGCAATTCACCCTTTGGTTTTGTTTTTCGTTAGCATAAGTGATCTATCCATGTCATTTACCCATATGGTGCCATTTTATTAGTCACATTAATAAATATTTCTTAAAGGCCCGAGACTCAAACCACTACTAAAACCAAATGTAGCTAATGTTTCATGGACCAATTACATATTTAAGCCTATATTTAATAAAAATGATTGATTCTAACTTCATTAGCGTTTAAACGTGAACACCGAAAACCTAATCAATTAGAGCAGATAAAACGGTTTGTGTTATCAAACTTGAGCCGACTTGATCCAATTTTTAGTTCTGATCATGTCATAGTTAAAAACCTATCGGTATATTTGGACTGTGAAAATGATGCCTTAAACTACAGCCCTACCGAACTAGATCTGTGCCCAATCAAGCTACGCCGAAAAGATTGTGCTATATTCGGGCTTGTATTTTCTTGGCATTTCCTATGTTTTATTGACAAGTCCAGTAAACATGGCAATAAAATCCATCCACGTGGGTACTTGCAGGTATTCGCCCTGATTAAAGCAGAGAAAACTCGTGTTTGATATGGTGGATTGGTGTGGGTTTATCACTATTGAGATACAAGAAATAAAAGAGCGTTGATATACATACTCTAAGAGTAAGTTTTTTAAACTTATTCCTCATATTAACTATCAATTTTAAGTAAATAAATATAATAGTTTGAATTAATGAGTAATTTTAAATCATTAGATATTTAGAGAATTGATGACTATAATATGAAATAAATTTAAAAATCTTACTCTTAGAGTAAGTGAATCCCCTAAATAAAATATGTCTCACTACACAATAGTTTGATTGTATAAAGAAAAAAAGAGAAACAAAAAGGAAATAAGTCATGGGGAAAGAAATTATAGAGAAAGTTAATTTTTCTATATTTCACTCACAAGATAATAAGAGAGATAAATGAAAATCATATGGGACCCACTGTCATTTTTTGTTTATATTTTTTATTTCATAAAAATTGTTTAAAATATAGTAATATAATTTTTACAATAAATTTTAAACTTGTACTAGTAATAAAATATTTTTTAAATTTTCAGTCAATGAATATTTGGTTAGACAAAAAATTATATTACAATTTCTCTTCTCTTTCTTTTCTACCAAACAATACAAAAATCTATTATATTTCTCACATTTTTCTTTCTCACATTTTTCTTTCTCACCTCTCTCTTTCTCCCTTCTTTTTCTTTTCTTATTTTTTTCTATTCAACCAAGCAAAGGCTACTTGTTGTTGTACTACTCAAATTTTATATAATAGTTTTAGATTTTTAAAAGAACAATTTTATAGCGATGCATTCCTCAGGAAAATCCTCAAACTTGATGATGTATATTTATAGTTGAATTTCATTATGCTATCCTCAAACAACTGGTGAGGGCGGGCGTGAATAGTGTTTTTCCGTGCCCAAACCTGTAATATTTGCGGGTACACGTGCGAGTAGCGGATATTTGTGGGTACCCAACGAATTTTTAATTTTAATTATATATTTATATAATTTGTAATAATCAACATGTAAAAATAATTGTTACATGAATAATATCATATTTATATGATAAATTATGATCATAGTCAAATATGTGTAATTTATTATGAAATAATAATAAAGTATATGATATATAATCTTAAAATAATAATAAATATGCATAAAAGTTTAACTAAAAACTAAATATATAACTTTGAGGGTACCCGCTAGGCGGATATCACAAAACTCGCTCCTATCCATAAGTTATTATTGTGGATACCCGTTACATGTATTTCTAGACTTTTTGTTGTTGTTATTCCTACTTCAAACCAGTCCAATTTTTAAGGACAAGTTTGGAAAATACTAAACTATGAATCTATGATGAATAAATGTAAAATAGTAGAAAAGTATTTCCTATTACTGTAAAAAGTTGGGAACTTATTTATTTTTCTTAAGGTTTAATTTTGATCAGTAGTGTAAAAAGTTGTTAACTTTAGTGCCAAATTTAGTTTTGCCAAGGGTGATAGTGATTTAAATTCAACACCTAATTGTTCATATTCTTGATAATTAGTTGAAAGCTTAATTAACTATATTCGAGGGTGTAGATCAGGTGGCACGTTAAAAACTCTTAAATTAAGCCTTTGAGAATGCAATGCTTTAAAAAATCAACATGAAGAGCTTCTGGATTTGTCAGCTCTTGTGCCATCCGGACTCAGAACTTTAGCTGGAAAGCCAAGAGCAGGGAGGTTAAATTGTTCTTTTTTGAATGATTAACTTTGATTGGTAGTGTGAAGTTGTTACCGTTTGTGTCAATTTTTTTGTTTAGTGTGACGCTCTTAGGAATTGGATCATTGACCTTCCGGTCTTTTTGTGAATCTAGCAAAGCTTTACACCACTAAACCAACACCTTGTTGGTTAACATTTTATAGTTCAATACAACAACAACTCTGAGGTTTGAGCTAAAAACTGATCTTGAGAACTAAAAAGTAAGCCTTTTATCCCACTGGGGAAAAATATTAAAAAATTGCTAGAAGGAGGGCTTGAACCTCCGACCTTGTGGTTAACAGCCATTCCATCAAATTTAATATAAAAATTAAGATTTAAAGTTTTGAGGTTAAACCAAATTGTTCATTTTTTGCTTTTAATGAATATTGTGTTCAAGGATATAATTGTCTTTGCTCTTTTTGCCCCTTTGTATTAAGGTTGATGGTAATGACAAGAAAAAGAAGAAGGGTGGAAGTGGATTTCAGGTGGGGAAGAGAAGAGTGAAGACCAAGATGACAGCTCTGGCTAAAGCTAAAGCCGCCCAAGCAATGGAGCTTGACAAATGAGGTTTGACTTGTGTAGTTTTAGGCGATGCATTGAAATTGATAGATTATGGTGTTATTTTGGGCTGTAATCCTTTTTGTTCAGCTACATGAGAGCATATGCTGTATATTAGGTGACTAATTTTGTTATGGTTGTGGTGTCTCTTTTCCAATTTTGTGAAACCTTTACCATATATCTTTTAATTGATTGATAAAATTTTGCCCCTAATGTCTTCGTTCTGCATTGCTGGCTGACAATATATTATGTTAGCCTAGTCCACTGGTTGTGGTTGTAAAGGGTGTTTAAGCATTTTTTTATCACAATGAGGTACCTATTTTCTGCGAGCATTGGTCTGCTCCATTGTTAGAGGAGGGAACTAGTAAGGTGAAATTGATACCAGGATAACGTGTAAATATGAATTCGAGTATTATAGTGCTGGAACATTTGCATATTTGCCTTGATTTCTAATCCTTCAGAATGGTATTCCATTTGCTCTAATGTTTGGTGTCAGCATTAAGCTGCATAAATTCTTTGCTAGTAAGGTATACTTGTCCATTTTTTATGCATGAAGTCTTTGCTAGTAAGCTGCATAAAGTCCTTGAGAATGATATTCCGTTTGCTCTAATGTGTGGTATCCCATTTTTAGATTACCGTTGGCATTGCTGAACCTGAGTATTCTGATCCCAATAATACTTGGATGTTTCAAAGGTAGTGGAAAGTCCAGTACTAAAATGTGAGACCCATATTAGTTTGATGATTTAAAAAAAAATTATTTAAAATCTACTATTTGACTTTTTTAATAACACATGTCATTATCTCCTTTAGTATTGGACCCTCTAGTATCGGAGATGATCCGGTTTCCAAATCCTTATATGGTAAATGTTTTCTTTCGATGTAAAACTGCTTAATTTATTTGCTTTGTATTCCTGTGGGACTGGAGTATATTATTATATATGACTGGGAGACAGTTCTACTTTGAGTGAAATTTACTGGAAGGAGAGAACTTTATTAGCACAATGAACCTGTTTTTTGGCATGTCCAATTTGACAATGTAGTCTGTGTGAATAATCCTTGTGGACATAAATGTTTGATAGAATAGGCGCGCAGGTAATAATGTTCAGGAGGTTCAAATTGTATTTGTATATATTTTTTTTCAGACTTTCTCTTGTTAAGTTATTTTTTAATGGATGTGATTTCAAATTATTTTTTTATTAAAAAATGTAAATATTAATTTTTTTTTCAGATTCAAGTACCGGAAAGTCGAGCACGGGAGAGGAGCTATACTGCAAAATGTTATAGTTGAAGCATGATTCTCTTTTGCCGCGCCCCGATTTTCGGTTACGCGACCTCTTAGAATCGCCACTACATTTTAGGGTTAAAAATGTAGAAAAATCTTTAACGCCCAATCACATTGGGCTTTTGGATTGTGATATCCAGGTTCTGGAGTCGATTACGAATCGAGGAAGGTATTAGCACCTCGTCCGCCCATAATTAAACAGTACCCTTGCTAATTGTATGATTTAAATACCCTTAATTTATTTAAAATTAAATTGTATAGAAATTTATTTTTATATTTTTAAGTCTGACAATATTACTTGCTCCTACGTATCTCTAAACATTTTAGGAAATCAAGACTTACGTAGTTCTAATTTTAAAAATGGTTTGTTGGTAAAATAATTAATTCCTTAAAAGGGGTGAAGCAATAGAAACAAATGTTTGCACCGCATCCCATTTTAAAAAGGTTTGAAAATAATTATAATGTCATTTTTTTGGTTTTTTATTATTAATTTAAGAAATGATATAATTTTTTAGTTTTTTTATATTATTAATTAAAGAATTAATCGAATGAAAAGAAGCGTCGTAACGCGACCGTTCAAGGATGATACGAGGACAAGAAATGTCACCATGACCTGCCTCCATCCTTTGATTAATCCCTAAAAATATATTTTTGTTATAAAAATTGATAGTGTTATAAATTTAAAATAAATCAGTTATTACCTTTATTAAAGTATTATTATTCTTTAAAGTATTTACACATAATAAATAAATAAAAAGTAATATTTATTTAATAAAATATATTATTTGGCATTTTATCTTATTGTCATAATAAAAATAATAAATTATCATTGGTGAAATATTTTTTTATCATTTTAAAAGAAATATAAATGCCTTTAGAATAAAAAATATTAAAATTATATACCTGAATGAGTTTGTTCGGTGCGAAGTGGATCATGAACCTCAAGACACGTGTCGCCTTGCAAATGGCTGAGGGCTGCTTTAGATGGGCTGATGACGTGGATGTCTTCTGCCTGTTTGATCAACGAGCTCACTATAGGTATGATGCACTCGTCCGCACGTGAAAGGCTCCCAGTGGGATGGTTCTGCTTCGGGCGCGATCACTAGACACTCGTAGACCCGCGTGCGTGTCGCAATTCCACTGGACAGAAGACGAGGGTGTACAGCGTGGGACGATACGCCTGAGCACACCGAATCAGAGTCCCTGGACAAGGGTTCTACTCGTGTATGCGCGTATCCGCGCGTGGAGGGATAAGCTCGCCTGCCTGTCGAATCGTGGTTGGTTGCGTCGTATGGTCAAGGCTCAACGATGTGAGGAGGAGCGATCACACTGTGTTGAGGATGGGTGCATAAGGCTTCTCCTATTCTCGTGCACACTGGATCACGCAGTAGGATTTTGGCAAATCTCTCTCATATTCTGAACATTCTTTTTCTTCTCTCTTTTTTTGGCAAAAATCTTTTTCTTTGTGCAGTGTTTTTTTTTATTAAAGAAGAAGACCCTAACCTAATTCCAATACTCTATTTATCTACAAAATTTAACATAATCTAATCCTAACAAAATACTAACTTGGTGTATATATATTTTTTATTTTATTATTTTTTTATAAAAATACATTTTTAAACTTGGTTTATTTATATATTCGAATTAAATAACGAAAAAAGAATAAAAATATTTTTGAATATTCTAAATTGTATCTTAAATTTATATTTTCGAAAAAAACTCAAAATAAAAATTTATTTTATTGTTTATTTTGAAATTTAAAATCTCATTTATTTTATTTATTTTTATAAATTCGATTTTATTTATAAAAGTTAATAAAAAATATTTTTAATTATCTTTTATTTCTTTTATAATATAAATTCGAAAAAATAAATAAATATAATATTTTTGTCATTTTAGGATATTTGAAATATCTCATTTAAATTCAGAATAAACCCTAAAACTCATAAATAAATAAAAAATAATTAAAATAGTGAAACCAAAGACGCAGGTCGGTGTACTGTCGAAATTTGGATGACACTAGGAAATAAGACCAAGAATGCAGGTTGGTGCACTACCATAACTTGGAATGAAAAGGGTGAACCCAAAGACGCAGGTCGGTGTACTGCCAATATTTGGGATGACACTAGGAAATGAGACCAAGAACGCAGGTCGGTATACTGCCGGAACTTGGAATGAAAAGGGTGAAACCAAAGACGCAGGTCGGTGCACTGTCAGAATTTAGATGGCACTAGGTTAATGACCAAGAACGCAGGTCGGTGTACTGCCGAAACTTGGAATGAAAATAGTGAAACTAAAGACGTAGGTTGGTGTGCTGCCGGAATTTGGATGACACTAGGAAATAAGACCAAGAATGCAGGTCGGTGCACTGCCTGAACTTGGAATGAAAAGGGTGAACCCAAAGACACAGGTCGGTGTACTACCGGAATTTGGGATGACACTAGGAAATGAGACCAAGAACACAGGTCGGTGTACTGTCAGAACTTGGAATGAAAAGGGTGAACCCAAAGACGCAGGTCAGTATACTACCAGAATTTGGGAGGAAAACGTGTATAACATGTTTTTTGTTTCATTTTTGTATGAATGCAAATGACTGTTATTGATGCATGCTATGAAATGCTCATGTTTGGTAATTCTATAATTGTTTTCATATCATATTGAGTTATAATTGGCATTCATCCGTATTGCTCCGTCGCACCGTTAACATTTGGTTGTAGATTGTTGTTTGCAAGAAATAATTTTGTTTGTTCATTCTGGAAGATGACAATTAACTTTGTCTTTCAGATGTTAAGTGTTTTCTCTTTTCGAATATTACTCATGTCGACATGCTTAAAATTCTTAAGATAGTACAAGTTTAATGAAAATAAACCATGCAAATAATTTTTTTTAATTCATATACGATTGAAGAAATATGTTTTAAATAACAAAACATGTTATACTACTACTTATATAATCATTGACCCATCCAAAAAATTGCCCCAGTATTGACTTAATTTTTTGGTCTCCCAAAAGTTTGCCCCAGTATTGACTTATTGCCACCTTCCATTTTTATTTTTCTTTTGTCCCTAAGTTTTGCTTAGACCACCCTTTCGGGTTTTCGATCTAACATGATTTATTCATTTCATTAAGAGAATTTATTATTGATCACTTCATGCATATATTTTTTAAAGAAAAAATATTTTGAATTTGTTTTGGAGTCAGTTGTTTGGTACCCTTGGTGCATATCTCAAACAGTTCGGGTCTCAACAAGGACTTTTTGGGCTTATAACGTGGTCTGGTTAGGGGTTTACAAGAAAGAAAAGAATATAAGGCTCAAATGATGTGTTTCTCACCCCCAACTTTCTCCATATTCTCCATAATCCTATTTCCAACATATCTTATATTTCAACCCCAAATACGATTTTCATTCCTTTTTGGAAAAGGAAAGGTTTTGTAACCATTCTAGTTTGAGATTTTTTATTTACCCTAGCTTTTGCCTAAGGTTTTACTAAAACTCTTAGCGGGCTCTTTTTATAATCCACTTGATCCACTTTTAGATCCCGGTTTATTGGTGTTTTCTGAAGGTGTTGCGGTTTTTGAATAAACTTCTTTCATATTGTCTTGGCTAAAAAAGGGCGACTAGGGATATCTTCATTGGCGTTTGGAATAACAAAGAAGCCTTGTGTCATCAACACGACCTACCTGAGGGTATACACCATGTGGGATTTGTTTACATCATCCTCCTAAGAGAGTGCATGAAAGTATGAAAAAATGCATGATCAATGCACAAACTTTTTTTTTGTTTTTTGTTTTTTTCGTTTTCTTGAAAGGTCTCTCAAGCATAATATTTCTTTACGACATCTGAATTCAAGGAAAGAGGTAAATCATTTTCGTCGATAGTAGTCAATATCAAAGCTCCTCCAGAGAATGCTATTTTCACCACGAAGGGTCCTTCATAGTTTGGGGTCCATTTCCCTCTAATATCCTTCTTTTAGCATAAGATCTCATGAGTCTTTTCTGGTACAACTGACCATGACATATAACAGCTAACCTTTTCTCTTCTATCATGTTTAGTTGGTCGTACCGCGCTTGGATCCATTCTGATTCTTTCAATCCTGATTCTGCCATGATTTTGAGTGATGAAATTTCTACTTCAATAGGGAGTACTGCCTCCATCCCATATACTAGCAAGTATGGTGTTGCCCCAGTTGATGTACGTACCGAGGTGCGATACCCATGTAGAGCAAAAGGTAACATTTCATGCCAATCCTTGTACATCACTACCATTTTTTGAACAATCTTCTTAATATTCTTGTTTGCTGCTTCTACTGCTCCATTCTGTTAGGTATCAGTGGCTAAAATACACCTAGAAGGGGGGGGGGTTGAATAGGTGTAGCGGTCAAAGTATCCGCTTTTCGCAAACAACATATAATGCTGAAAAACCCCCAGTTTAATCGATTAACACAGAAAGAATAATCGATTAACTGCAATTGTTTAATCGATTAAAACAGCTCAGATCGCACAAACAAATTCAGTTTCTTGTACGACAAGAAACTGAGATTGAAGCAAATATACAGAGCTAACAGATATATCAGAGTTACAACAGTACAGTATAGAAACAGATTATTACAACTAATACAACTATACAAAGTAATCGATTAAAGCAATAAAGAGAGTAGGGAAAGAAAAGCGTGCAACAAGGTTTTTATCCTGGTTCATTTGTGGGTCCACTTGCAAACTACCTCCAGGCCTCCCATCTGATCTGGGAGATTTTTCTTCACTATAATCAAAATAATGTTTTATAAACAATTCTTTCAATTACAACACTTAGACACTTTCTTGAAAACTAAAGAACCTTATCCCTTGGTTTGACTC
>NC_032013.1:1446839-1467085 GCF_001865875.1 Lupinus angustifolius
ACTTTTACAACAAGAATATAGAGAAATCTAAAGCACTTACAATGCTCAAATTAAAACAATTAGGACCTTACTCTACAACCCTAACACATGTCTCATATAAAATGATAATGCATGAGTTCAAAACAGATTTTACAGAATATGAAATCTTTCCAAAGACATCAAGAAATGCATGAACATATGAGATGAAATGATGAGAAATTAAACATGTAATGCCTCTCAATCCTAAAGCATAGAATTCTCTCTTCTCTAATCTCACAAATGCAATTTCATGTAGATGCAGCAATTAACACGAAAATATGCTCTAACTCTCTTAAAATCTAACATGCAAGAATGAACTTGAGTTCTGAAAACACGGCTTATAAAGAAACCATTCCGCATCCCAGTTAATCGATTAAATTCTTGGTTAATCGATTAACGAGATACAAAATTGTAACTGATTCGATTTTCCAAGTTTTCTGTTCCAACTGCTTTTCAAAAACTTACGTTAATCGATTGAAACTTACCTTAATCGATAAACTGCATATTTCTATGTATATTTTTAAATTGCAATACTCAAATACGTTATGCACTTAACTTATACATGTTCAACACTAAGTTTATGCCTAAGATGCACAGATAACATGTATATATATTATGTATGAACATATTATGAATGTCATATCTCAAAGCAAAATGATTTAATGTATTATGCATATGAGACATGTATTGAGTTTACCTAAGCCTTAGACTCAACCTAAACTAATTACTAGTCTAAGTCTAATACCAATCTTGAGGCTTAAGCACGTTGATTTGCTGATGATCTTCAAGCTCTTATGAAACACAAATTGTCCTCATCAAAACACATAGTGGGCAAGCTTTCCAAAGTGCTCCTCTTGACATGCGCACTTTCACATTCATATTGGGGCGATAAGGCGAGGATGTGTGATGCTTGATTTTAAACTCGCTACACATCTCAGTTATCATCTTATTGTTTAAGTTGGTGGCATTGTCCATGATGATCTTCCTGGGTAACTCATATCTACACACCAACTCCTTTTTAATAAATCGTAGTACCACTGTTCTGGTCACATTGGTATATGAACATGCCTCAACCCATTTTGTGAAGTAGTCGATGGCTACGAAGATGACGCGATGCCCATTAGAAGCTTTTGGATATATTGGTCCAATCACATCCATTCCCCACATGGAGAAGGGCCACGGTACTGAAAGGACATTTAGAGGGTTTGGTGGAGCATTGATGTTGTCTGCATAAATTTGACATTTGTGACACTTGCTGACATAAGCACAACAGTCTGTCTCCATTGTCATCTAAAAGTAACATGCCCTTGAGATCTTTCTAGTCATATCATGTCTGTTTGCATGAGTCCCAAACGAGCCTTCGTGCACGTCTTTGAGTATTACTTCGGCTTCTCTCTCTTCTAGGCATCTGAGGAGTACCATGTCGTGATTCCTTTTGTAAAGAATATCGCCATCTAGAAAGAAACCCATGGCCAGTCTTCTCAAGGTTCTCTTGTCAGTCTCTGAGGCCCCAATGGGATACTCATTTTTCTGTATATAGACCTTGATGTCATGATACCATGGCTTTCCATCTTGCTCTACTCCTATTGCACAACAATGGATTGGTTGATCTCTGCTTTCTATTCTAATGAGTCCCATTTATATGGAACATTGAGGATAATATGGAGAAGGCATCAACTAGTCTCTTATCCTCTCTCGGGATGTGGTAGAAGTCGATTTGTTTGAAGTGCTCAACCATCTTATGGATATACTCCTTGTAAGGTACTAGCTTGTTGTCATGGATCTCCCATTGTTTTTTCAATTGATGGATGACTAAAGCTGAATCCCCAAAGACTTCTAAAAATTTGACTTTTCTTTCTAATGCTGCTTGCAAACCTAGGGCACATGCCTCATATTCAGCTATATTGTTGGTGCAGTTAAAGCATAACCTGGTAGTAATAGGAGTGAAGTTGCCTTATGGAGATAGAAGCACGACTCATATGCCGTGTCTGAGTGCATTGGAGGCCCCATCAAATAATAACGTCCATACACCATCTTTTGTTGGTTCTACCAAGGATAGACTCATGATACCTTCATTTGGGAACTCTTGGTTCATTGGTTCAGTCTTCTCTATGGGTTGACTAGCAAGATAATCTGCAAGGGAACTACCTTTGATTGTTTTTCGTGTCACATACACTATACCATATTCTGACAATAAGACTTGCCACCGAGCGGTTCTCCCTATTAATATTGGTTTCTCAAAGATATACTTAACATGATCCATCTTTGAAATCAACCAAGTGGTATGACTCAACATGTACTGCCTCAAACGACGAGATGCCCATGCTAGAGCACAACAGGTACGTTCTAGCAATGACTACCTTGTCTCGCACTCAGTGAATTTCTTACTTATATAGTATATGGCTTGCTCTTTTCTGCCTGATTCATCATGTTGGGCTAAGACACATCCCATAGAGTCATCCAGTACGGTTAGGTACATTATAAGAGGTCGACCAGGTACTGGAGGCATCAATATTGGGGGATTAGTCAGATACTACTTTATACTTTCAAAGGCTTTCTGGCAATCGTCATTCCATCTAACTGTCTAACTCTTTCTTAATAGTTTGAAGATCAGCTCACATGTAGCTATTAATTGAGAGATGAACCTTGATATGTAGTTCAAACGCCCTAAGAAACCTCTGACTTCCTTCTCAGTTTGGGGTGCTAGCATTTCCATGATTGCTTGACTTTCTCGGGATCTACTTTAATTCCTTTCTGGCTGACAATGAAACCGAGGACTCGTGCTGATTTAACCATGAAGCTACATTTTGTGGGATTTAACTTGAGGCTATACTTTCTAAGTCGTTCAAATAATTTCCTTAGGTTCTCCACATGCCCCCCCCTCTGATTTGGATTTGCATATGATGTCATCAACCACCTCCTTATGCATCATATCATGGAAAAGAGCTACCATGGCTCTCTGGTATGTGGCCATAGCATTCTTTAAACCAAAAGGCATTACTAGATAGCAAAAGGTTCCCCATGGGGTAGGAAAGTGGTTTTATCCACATCTTTAGAGGCCATCTTGATCTGATGATAACCAAAATACCCATCCATGAAGGAGAAAAGGGCATGGTCTGCAGTGCTGTCGACCAAGACATCTGTGTGGGGTACTGGGAAATCGTCATTTAGGCTTGCTTTGTTCAAATCTCGATAGTCAACGCAGATCCTGAGTTTGCTTCCTTTCTTTGGTACAACTACGATATTAGCCACCCATCCTGGATATGTAGAGACTGTCACGAACCCATCGTCCAGCCATTTCTCTACCTCCTCTTTCACCCTTAAGGAAATTTCTAGTTTTATCCTCCGTAGCTTCTGCTTAACCGGGCGTGAATCTGGGTTCAATGACAACTTGTGTTCCACTATGTTTCTATCTATACCCGACATATCGACATACAACCATGCAAACACATCTTTGAACTCGTGCAAAAGCTGAATTATCTTTTTGTGCTCTCCCTCATTCATCAATGTACCTACCTTCACTTCTTTCTTGTCAAATTCTGTCCCCAAATTTACTAGCTCAGTGGGCTCTTCAAGAGGCTGAATTTCTATGGACTCTTGCTCAACCATCCTAAATAACTCAAGTGATGCCTCCCATTCCTCATCACTATCTCCTTCGCCGAGCTGATTAATCAGATGATCATGATTGTACGTGTGGCTGATAACATGATTATTATTTCTGTGGTTAATGTTGGATCTGCATTATGTTAATGTTATGATTGGTTTTTTTATTTATGGATTTTTCATGGTTTTGCTTGTTGTTGTTTTTTTTGTTTATGTGTGCAAGTATAAAAAATATAAAAAATGGGACACAAAATATGAAGAAAGAACTGCATTTTATTGAATTCAAAAAACTTATACTATCCAACGAAACATAAACAAATTGTCGTTATTCAAAAAGAAAGAAAATACACCCAATAACTTTAGACATGGCTAAGGGGTTCTAGGATCTTATTACATTGTTTCTAAAAACACTTGTGGAGACGCGACTTCCTCTATCCAGTTGTTGAGAGTGGTGCCTGGAAGGCACTGAACAACATAGTCTGCATCATCTACTGAATCATCGTTTCCTACAACAACAATCATTCTTGGTTCCAAGCCTGCACTAACGAAGTTCTTGCTAATGTGCAGGATGGATATCTTACCAGCTTCATACTCCCACTGCCCCAGGCGCACCATCCTTCCTTTCCTTTTCTCTTCAGCAGTTCTCTCCCTATCTTCCTGAGTGGGTATGTATCCCAAGCTGTACCGATCTTTCCTGTGCTGTAACATGACTAGGATTTCTCTTCCTTGGCCAAACTTCCCAAGCCCTTTCCCTGGTTGATAGCCCTTCTGCAGAATTACTCTTGCCATCATCAGCGATGCCTCCGAAGGTTGGGGACGTAGTATGGGTGTCCCTCCTCCTACAAATGAGGCATTGACAATCTCCAGTGCTTAGAAGGATGTTCCAATAGCTTCCTCTACTACTTCGACGTATGGAGTGTCAAGAGATTTTGATACCAACATATCTTCTTCTCCCATAATAGTAAGGAGTTTTCCATCCACAATAAACTTAACTCGATGGTGCAATGTAGAAGGTACAGCCCCTGAAGCATGGATCCATGGCCTTCCCAACAAACAACTATAACTGGGATTAATATCCATGATATGGAATACTATCTAGAAAGTGAAAGGTCCTATTTTTATAGGCAACTCCATTTCCCCCATGACACCTCTATTGGATCCATCAAACGCCTTCACTACCATAGAGCTTGGTCTCATATACGATGTGTCGACTGGAAGTCTAGATAATGTCCTTTTCAACATGACATTAAGGGACGAGCCATTATCGATAAGAACCTTACCAATCAAGCAATTCTGATACATTATAGAGATGTGCAGGGGGCTAGTGTGTCCCATTCCTTCAGAAGGTATTTCCTGATCACTGAAAGAAATGTAATTATCAGCCACGACGTTGTTGATTATACCACCAAGCTTGTCAGTGGTTATGTCGTGGCTGACATGTGCACGGTTCAGTATCTCCATCATCGCTTTTCTGTGGGGTTCAAAACTCATTAGCAGAGACAAAATGGATATCCCGGCAGGAGTGCGGTTTAGTTGATCCATGACCCTATACTCACTTTGCTTTATGAATTTCAGAAATTCACAAGCTTCCTCATTGGATACTTCCCCTTTATCTCCATGCTTATGCAACATGTCATTCAGATTGGCCTCCAATTCTTCTTCCACATGGATACATACTTTCCCTTTTCCTTTATCTTTGGCTAAGGCCTTTTCAGTATCCGAGGGAACATAGACACGTCCACTTGTAGTTATCCGATTGTCCCCAACAACATTGGTGACATCTATATGTTGCTCAGTTGTCTCTGAATTCCCTCCACTATAGATCCATGGTACTGCTTTATCTGTTTTGTAAGGGAAAGGCTGTGGTCTCTCTTCTGCTGCAGGCCTCAAAATAGGCTCCATCCTACTTATGACTGGCACCCATCGAGTTATTTGTGGGTGTAACTGAGCATTATCCGGAATTTTCAATACAGGTTCATATCGAGTAATTGATGGCCTCATGGTCCTTCTCATGTCATCCTCACTTCTTGTGGTAGCATTAATAGTCTGATGCGAGGGTCCCCTCTCTATTGTGATCAATCTCATATCCAACATCTTCTACAGTAAGAGCTTAAACTCTGGACACTCTTCTAGGGTGTGACCCACTTCGCCATGGAACTCACAACTAGCTAAATCTTAATCTTCCACCATTTTTTTTGCACATTTCCTGAAAAGTTACCCTTATGGACATTTTCACCTCATCCGCCTCCCAAATGAATGTGCTACCCTGAGCCTCCTCTACAACATTCACACCCTGATTACCATAATTAGGTAATGGATTCCTATCTACATCTGGAACGATGGGCTTGAAATTTAGTTGCTTTGCATTGATCAGGCTTTGCACCTTATGCTTTAGAGCTTGACAATGTTCAATGGAATGGCCAATGACCCCAGAGTGGTACTCGCAAGTAACATTTGGGTTAAACCAGGCTCGGGTGATTCGGGTACTGTTCCTATTATAGGGCTTATCATTCTCTCCTTTAGAAGATGAGAGTATAGCTCAACATACAATATTGGTATCGGGTCAAATTGTGGGTCTCTTCTTTCGGGGTTGCGATTTTGGGTTTGATTTTGGTAGGCTTGTGTTTGGTTCTGGTTTTGGCGGGGTTGGTAGGATTGTGTTTGGTTATAGTTTTGGCGGTTGTTATTGTGGGCTGTGTAGTTGGGCTGTGTGGAAGGTGTGGCAATGTATGAGGCCTTAAATTTAGGGTTTTGGGCTTTGTATCCCTTCGGCTCAGTGAACACCACGAGTGCTTCTCCCTCCTTCTTCTTCATAAGTTTGGGCTTCTTGCATGTGCCTGATTTGGACTGATCAACTACCAGCTTTCCACTCCTTATGCGTCCTTCTATTTTCTCCCCCACCTCAATGGCCCTTAGTCTCTCTTTTATAAAATCCAGCTCTGCCTTCTCTTGGCTTGAGGAGTCATTTGGGGTATCCTTGTTTACCTTAGCTTTAACCTGGTGGCTTGTGGACTTGCCTTTAGGAGGAAGATCGTGAGTAGGATCTTCGTCTTTCTCGTCGTCGTCTTCCTCAGATGATTGTTGTTTCTCTTGACCATCAGTTGTGTCTTCATACTTTATGATAACACCCTTATGACGGTTGGCCCTAGTAACTGTCTTAGGACCCACCTTTTGTGTGGATTGTGAAAGTTTGGCGCCTGACGCAATGGTATCTTCTTCCAAGCTTCGAGCCG
Source organism: Lupinus angustifolius (assembly GCF_001865875.1). Taxonomy (NCBI): domain Eukaryota; kingdom Viridiplantae; phylum Streptophyta; class Magnoliopsida; order Fabales; family Fabaceae; genus Lupinus; species Lupinus angustifolius. The sequence goes on from NC_032013.1 coordinate 1,453,694, forward strand.
TTTGCATATCCTGGATTTTTTTCATCATCTGATTTATTTGCTCTTTGATTTCGGAAAGCTCAGACCGGTTGTCAATGCTACTAGGTTCTGGGTCTGCCATCAACTTGGACTGTAGTCTGGTGTGGTACGGATGCTTGGGAGCAATGTTTAGATGATACCTGGTGAAACAATGTTTTATTATGTAAATGAAGAAAAGAATGATGCATGCAATGGGTTTTTTATTTTTTTAAAAATGCATTTTCATTTGGAGGATCGATATAGCAAGACATTTTGACCCGCAATTGGTGACCATGAGGCATGCCCCCGTTGGCTTTTCTTGCGTTGATGACAACTTTAAGTTTTAGATTATCGTTGTATCTACATTTGTTCTTTTAATGTAGGTTACTAACATTAAACATCTTTCCCTACACTTGGTAACTTGAGAGTGTACTCTACAAGGCCTTATGCAGCTGATGGTGATCTAAGAGAACACGCAAAGTTTCGAACCTAGATCACATCTAAATACAAGTTCTTATTATCTCTCTCAATATGATTTTTCTTTCTTTTTTCTTTTTTTTTTGTTGTGGTTCATTGCAAGAAAAATGACATTTGAATATTTGCACGATAATGAATAAGATATTTGATAACAATAAGGACTTTGGTAGCAATAATGTATTATTTTATTCATGAGAAAATAAGAAAAAGAATATTACAATACTTTATTTGTCTATATCTTGTAATCAAAATTCCCTATTTGCTAAAACCCTCCATCTTCTTATGTCTATGGCTATTTCTTTGCAAGACTCGTAGAATGCTTTCATAGCTGGGAGCAGCTCTGTGTCTGGATACATCTCTAGTTCTCTATTGGCACCGAAGAATGTCCTCAGCCAATCATCAGCAAAGTCCCCAAGGCCATCAACCATATTTCTGCATCTATTTTCCCACTGATACTTTTCTTCTTGGCTTTCTTGGAGTGCTCTTTCCCAATTTTTTGACCATGCTTCTTGTTTGGCTGTCACTTCATCATATGCTCTTTGGAGTTCCCAAAGCTGCCTCGAAAGATGATACTCTCTATGACTTGTAGCTATCATGGACTTATGATGACTTTTCTGTGTATCTTCCAAGATTGCCTTGAGCTGGTCTTCCTTCTTCACTATCTCGTCAAGTGCAAACTGATAATCTTTTAACTGTGCCCATGCCTCATTCTCATTTTGTTGACTTTCATGGAGGGCTGCTTGAAATTGTTCACACTTTTCCTCCAGATCTCTTTTATCGGCCTGTGCAGCATTGATAACACGATTTCGAGCTTTCATCTGTCGACTGAAGTCTGCTAGTTGGACATCTTTTTCCTGTACAGACTTGATCAGACGGTACTTTTCAGATTGAGAACACATATGAGCATAATCCCTTTTCAGACTAGCTTCTTCATTTCTTAATGCCACCAAGGTCTTATTAAGCTTCTCTATGGTTAGCTCACTCTTCTCAATTTTGCATCGGGCTTCCCTTGCATATGAGATTTTGAGCTGACTCTTTAACAACTCATTTTCTAAGGGGCCAGCTGGTTCATGGGGTGGAGACATCGGGGGGATAACTTCTCCTTTCCTCCTCTCACTGCGCCACAACTTGTATTCTGTAGTATAGAAAGCTTGATGCTCTCCTAACTCATTTTTTCCATAGATGTGGATATTCTTCAATGCATTCCTTACTGTATCCAGGATTTCTTTGGTAGTTTCCTTGTCCTTGTACCAGATCACGAATCCCTACAATTGCTCCTAAGGGACTGGCATCATACCCCATTTCATTTGTCCAAGTACCAAAGCCGGGGTGACAGTAATGCATCCCCGAGGTCCCATGAGAACCATATTGGGATAGATTCCACATGAGTACATGACTTCATCCTGCTTATCATACATAGTGCATTTAGTCCCAAAATTTCTAGGGGTGACATCCTTGAATAGTGCCTCCTAGTCAGATAGTTGCATAGGTTGGAGCTTGGTGTTTCTGAATTGACGAAGATGATTTATGGTCCAATATGGATATCGATGATGCTTGAACAATGTCACCATCCATACATGAAATAGTTGTGCACAACATCTGATTTTAGGGATACCCTTTTCGAGACTTCTCTAGAGGGCGAGAAGGGTGTCTGCTAGAATGGCTGGAACTAGGTTGACTCTGAACTTTCTGAACTTGACTAGGACATCAATCGTGCACTGGTCCACCATACTAGTGGCAAAAGGGAAGAGGAGTCTGCCATAGATGGCTAATGCAAATGCTGGTTTAAACAAACTCCAATCTCCTTTCTCCACCACCTGATGAAGATGCTTTTTCAAAAAACTTCACTTCAATCCATAACAAGGCCCTTGCTTGATGATTTGAGATGCAGCTGGACGAACGCTTATCAATTCTTCAATGAGACCTTCAGTAACATTCTATGTGCCAGTGAACAAATATACCTTAAGTCGACTTTCTAGTGGGATGTCCAGAAGAATGTCATACTCTTCAATTGTTGGAGAAGCATCAACATTTGGAAACTCGAAAATCCGCAGGGATGTATTCCAATATTTTGTCATGGCTCCCATAGCATCTAAAGCACAAGCATCAATAGGAACGAGAAGAACATCTTCCAATTTACCATACTCCTTTACAAACTGACTCATAATATCTTTAGGGACTTTGGCGAGGAGCTCTACCAAATGGCTTATATCAAAAGTCTGCAATTCAATTTTCACTTTTTTTTTCTTCTGAGAGAGGGTTGTTAGAACCCACAGTTTTAGAAATAGTCTCCATGTGTTGCTATACCGAAAAACATGTTTATTAAATATGATTAAAATTGTTTATATAACCAAAATGATGAATGAATACTTAATGATTTATGATTAATGCAATAATATATGTAATAATTATTTTATGATATTAAGTAGTGTAAATCCCTTTTTAGGATGGTTGACCCTGTCTTGTAGGATAATGTAGTTCATTACAATATAAACTAAATACCATGTTAGAATAGATATTTATTATATTGTTAAGGCTTAGTCTAAGTTTTTTTGCCAAAGGTGGACAAAACTTACCCTCGGGCTTGGGGCCCATCATTGGGAGTGAGGATCATATTTTGGGGCGTAATCCCAAAGTTTTACAAAAATTATGTTAATTTTTTTTTTGAAAAATAAAAAAATACCCTAGGGTATGGAACCCTTTTGTGGGTATGCAATTATAATTCAATGGCAAAAATGAAGAATTTCGTAATTATTTGGAAAGTTAAATTTCATTTTATGCATGTATGAATGTAGAATGGGTAGACATAATTTGCTTCTAGTGTCCTATACATGGTATTCCTATAGGGTTTTCAATAGACTGAAAGTCGCAACCTTATGGCAATGTACTAGGTCTCATTAAAATAGATTCGGTAAAGGCTCTAGACTTCTAGGTCACCAAATTGCCCCCAATCTCGAAAGAAAGGAGTCCCAATATCCCAGGTTAGAAACAAGAGGAGTCAAGCCCCACGAGCGTCTAACTCGTGATATCAAGACAATTTGGGTGGTCCATTATGCTAATACCAGGAGACAAGTCTAACACCAGTAAAGCACATGTCCCTCTTATCTCAACCTTAATCTCTAACAACTCGTATATAGGGCGTATGCGCGTGTAACACAAGTATACCGTGAGTGTGTGAGGAAGCAACATTTAAAAAAATAAATTTCCACCCCAAACTTGCAAAACAAATGGTGAGCACATACAATAATATTAAAATTGAAGCGATAAATAAAACTTGTAAAAAACATTATTTCGTTACTATTGTTTTTATAGTTAATAATGATTGACAAAGGAAGAAAAAAAAAAGTATTTAAATCATACAATTGGCTACAACTGGGCCTGACACTCTTTAAAAACTCTCCCCAGCAAAGTCGCAGCTGTCGCGGCCCAATTTTCAGTTACGCGACCTCTTAGAGTCGCCACTACATTTTATGGTTAAAAATGTATAAAAATCTTTAATGCCCAATCACATTGGGCTTTTGGATTGTGATATCCAGGTTCAGGAGTTGACTACGGATCGAGGAAGGTATTAGCACCTCGTCCGCCCGTAATTAAACGGTACCCTTGCCAATTGTATGATTTAAATACCCTTAATTTATTCAAAATAAAATTGTACAGAAAAAAATTTATTTTTTATTTTTAAGTCTGACAATGTTACTTGCTCCTACGTATCCCTAGATATTTTAGGAAATCCAGACTTACGTAGTTCTAATTTTAAAATGGTTTGTTGGTAAAAATAATTATCTTTTTAAAATGGGTGAAGCAGTAGAAACTAATGTCTGCACCGCATCCCATTTTAAAAAAAGGTTTGAAAATAATTATAATATTTTTTTGGGCTTTTTATTATTAATTTAAGAATTAATATACTTTTTAGTTTTTTTATTATTAATTTAGGAATTAATCGAATGAAAAGAAGCGTCGTAACGTGACCGTTCAAGGATGATGTGAGAATAAGAAGTGTAAACACGACCTGCCTCTATCATTTGATTAATTATAAAAAAGTTATAAAATTTTTATATAAAAATTTGATAGTGTTATAAATTCATTTGTTTGAAGCAAATAATCTATTATTAAAGACATTTTTTATTTTAGATATTATGTTTTCTCTTTTTAAAAAATATAACTTTGATTATTTTTACTTAGAGTAATAAAAAAAAATATTCCATTGAAAAATAAAATAATAGAAACAAAATAAAACAAAATAAAGTTAATCAATTATTACCTTTATTAAAGTATTATTATCCTTTATAGTATTTACACATAATAAATAAATAAAAAGTAATATTAATTTAATAAAATACATTATTTGTCATTTTATCCTACTGTCATAATAAAAATAATAAATTATCCTTGGTGAAATATATTTTTTATCATTTTAAAAGAAATATAAATGCCTTTAGAATAAAAAATTTTAAAATTATATACCTGAATGAGTTTTGTTCCGGTGCAGAATGGATCAATGAATCTCCAGAATCGTGTCGCCTTGCAAATGGCTGAGGGCGGCTTCAGATTGGGCTGATGACGTGGACGTCTTCTGGCCGTTTGATCAACGAGCTCACTGTAGGTATGATGCACTTGTCCGCACGTGAAAGGCTCCCAATGAGATGGTTCTGGTACGGGCGCGATCACTGGACACGCGTAGACCCGCCTGCGTGTCGCTATTCCACTGGACAAAAGACGAGGGTGCATAGCGTGGACGATACGCCTGAGCACACCGAATTAGAGTCCCTGGACAAGGGTTCTACTCATGTATGCGAGTGTCCACGCATGGAGGGGTAAGCTCGCCTGCGTGTCGAATCGTGGTTGGTTGCGTCGTATGGTCAAGGGTCAACGACTTGAGGAGGAGCGATCACATGGTGTTGAGGATGGGTGCAGAAGGCTTCTACTATTCTCGTGCACACTGGATCATGCAGTAGGATTTTGGCAAATCTCTCTCTTTCTTTTTCTGAACAATGTTTTTCTTCTCTCTTTTTTTGGCAAAAATCTTTTTCTTTGTGCAGTGTTTTTTTTTATTAAAGAAGAAGTCCCTAACCTAATTCCAATACTCTATTTATCTACAAAATTTAACCTAATCTAATCCTAACAAAATGCTAACAAATTCACTATCTACTAACCCCACAACTCAATAATAGTAGGCATCCACCAAGTCAGATTTGACTTGGTGTATATATATATTTTTATTTTATTACTTTTTTATTAAAATACATTTTTAAACTTGGTTTATTGATTAAATTATTTATATATTCGAATTAAGTAACAAAAAATTAACAAAAATATTTTTGAATATTTTGAATTATATCTTAAATTTATATTTTCGAAAAAAACTAAACTAAAAATTTATTTTATTGTTTATTTGGAATTTAAAATCTCATTTATTTTATTTATTTTTATAAATTCGACTTTAATTATAAAAATTAATGAAAAATATTTTTAATTTTCTTTTATTTCTTTTATAATATAAATTCGAAAAAATAAATAAAAAAAATATTTTTATCATTTTATGATATTTGAAATATCTCATTTAAATTCCAAATAAACCCTAAAATTCATAAATAAATAAAAAATAATTAGTTTGAGAAAGTAATTACTGTTGGTTTTTTTTATAGGCAGGACAAAATGAGTCACACCTTCAAACTTCAGCATCCTGCTACATTCACTTGTGATGCAAAAGATACATGATCTTTGTTGCAAGATATTAATTAAAAAAGAGTATTTGAACCAAATTGATTAGATCTGATTTGGATGATTTTGCATAAAGTGTATGGACAGTTATAAGAATATTGTAAACAAATAATTTAAATTTTAATAATGCCAGTCTTTCTAAGTTACATCTTAATTGTTCAAAATCATAAAAACGTTTTTCTATCCTTTGATTCTGGAAAATCTCCATTCTTAGTGCGTGACGGGTCTTATTGTTCAACCTCAACATAACTTCTCCCCATCACAACTTCAAAATGAAGATAAATTTGTGAATAAACATGAAGGTAAATATGATGTTTTTACAAGAGATCTAAATGGTATGCTGATAAGAATATACAAAAGTGCAATTCAGGTAACATATTAAAAGGAAGAAAAGGATTGTTGTCTTGGGTGACACGTAGAACCTATTTTCCTTATAAAAACTCACGAGTAAGGTAGTCAGATAATGTGTAAGGTGTTTTGATATATTTTGTTTCAAAATAGAATATATCCAAAATTGTTTGCCATCTTGCAAAAATTTGATTTGATACCAAGTTTTTAACATCTTTTTTATATTCTTTCGATTTACAATAGACTGGAATTAAAAACTTATGATTTAGTAAGTCATATTGAAATTTTGAAATGCAAATAACAATAACTAAAACTTCCTATTTTAAAGTGGAATTATTTTTGTGTGAATGACTGTGATGTTTAGAACTAATTGCAGTATTGGTCCTGACATTCTGTAGGTCTGGTAAGAAAATATTTGAGTCTTTAATTATTTATATGAAATTTGAATATCAAAGTTTGAATAAAATTGAGGATTTAAAACAAATTGCTATGACAAAATAAAAATGAGTAACTATTGTATATCAAATAATTTAATTATATAATATTTTAACAATAAATTTTGAGTAAAAAGGTCTCACACAAATCGTGAAAACGCAATATACACTTTTTTATATTAATGAGCATTAAATGATCTCATACTTTTTCACTCAAGGTCAGATCCTAATTCCAATTATCATCAATAATATCAAAATATAAAATAATGAATATTAGGATCAATAAAGTATTGAACAAATTTATGTTAGAGTAATACAAATTGGTAAATTAACAAATTCAAAAAGAATAAAAACAATAAGTTATTTATCATTTAGAGATAACATTAATTTTATGGATAGAAAAATATTTGGACACTATTAATTATGGACATATATTGTGCACTTGCCACACATCCTTATGGGTCGGCCCTGAATGCAATGTGATGTTCTTTGTTAGAGGTACTTTGTTTGAGAATGGCACCATAATCTATGTTATAGACATCAGTTTCGATATATATAATACATAGACTTGTAAAATGGATCATCCTGATCGTTTTGTTTGTGCCTGCAAAGATCCCACAAAACTTAAGCAAGGTGAGTATGTTTGCATTACTTTAATAGACAAAATTGCATGCCCTCCCATTTTAAGAAGGACTAACTATCGATCCATGGATATTGACAAATAATTTAAAAACAATTCATACAACAAAGTAGTTGTAGAGAAAAAAATTAAATTTTTTGATATATTATATCAACTTGAACAAATAATATTACATCACACTTTTTTGAAGTATTAAATCATATTATATTATAATTTATTTGATTTTTTCTTACATTTTGCATACGAACCACACATATTAACCAATAGCACTTGCAGGTTTAGAGGGCAAATTGGGAGGGCGAAACAACCAAATAGGACGCCTATCCCTGTCTCTAGCAAGTACGTACTCTTGCCTACCTGAACTCTCTGCCTGAGAATCATCTTGTTTTTTACTGGAACTAGTGCATGGTTCCTTGCATTTATTTACCTGAACCGTTTCATTTCTCATTAGAATCACATTTGATCCCAAAATCTCTCCATTTGGCCTAGGCACCTCTGTCAAAACTGATTGTTTCAGCATGAAATCTTCATCAAACATTACATCTCTGCTCAACACCACTTTTCTGGAAACTGGATTCCAGAACTTGAACCCCTTCACACTTTTGGTATATCCAATGAAGATACATATCTTTGACTTGTGATCAAGTTTAGATCGTTCATCACTAGGTACATATACATAATCAGAACAACCAAATATGCGTAACATATTATAATTGATTGGGTTACTTATCCATACTTCTTCTACAACTTTACCATCCAATGAAGTCTGTGGTGATCTATTGACGACATAACATGCCATACCAAATGCCACTGCCCAAAATTCTTTAGAAAGTCTAGCATTCAATTTCATACACCTGGCCCTCTATATAAGAGTTCTATTCATCCTCTCTACAACACCATTCTGCCGAGGAGTCTTCTTCACTGTCAAGTGCCTCTAAATGCCATATTCCTCATAAAATTTCTGAAATTGTGAGTCTTTGTACTCCATACCTTTATTTGACCTCATGTATTTGATTTTTCTACCAGTCTGGTTCTCTACCTCTGCCTTCCAAACCTTGAACTTGGCAAAGACTTCTGACTTATGCTTTATAAAATATACCCAGATCTTGCGAGAAAATTCATCAACAAAGGTAACAAAATACCTAGAACCTTCTAGGGATGGTTCTTAAGTGGGTCCCCATAGTGTGAACATAGACTAGAATACCCCGAGTTTTGTGTTGGCTAGCCTTGAAACTAACTTGTATATGTTTCCAAAGCACACAATACTTGCACAAATCTAGCTTGTATTTGATGACTCCCCTCAACAGTCCTCTTTTGCGTAGTTATGTCATGCCACATACACTAATATAACCCAAACACAAGTGCCATAATTTTGTAGCATCATGGTATGAATCTACTGAAATCTCTTCAACCACTCCATCAACTCCACTTATAACTATTCTCCCTAACAACTTGTAAGTGTTCCCGATACTCCTCTTCCCCTTCATCATAGTCAGAGCACCTTTGCATACTCGAAAAATATCATTGTCCCCATCAGCTCTATAGCTAAATCCTTTGGCCTGCAACGTCCCCAAAGAAATCAAATTCTTTTTTCAAATTTGGTATGTGTCTAACCTCACATAACATCTTCACTTCACCATCATCCATCACAATTTTGATTTCTCCCATGCCAATAATTCCACATGCTTTATTATTTCCAAGATACACGAAACCAAAATTGCCTGCCATGTTTGTGGTGAAGCATTCTCTGTTTCGTGTCATGTGGTGGGAACAACTAGTGTCAAGTGTCCACTCATCTGCACTATGATTTAATGATACATATAGTAGATTAACTTCATTGATGTAACCAGAGTCACCTTTCTATGCAACATTTGCATATGTAGATACTTCATCTTTCCCTACCGGCTTGCTAGGACTCCATTCATTGGGACAATCCTTTTTGTAATGCTCAGTCTGTGTGTACTTATAACACTCTATTGGTGTTCTGCCCTTGGAATTTGTTCTTTTCCCTTTGGCAGGGCCTCCTCTGCCTTGCCTCCTCCCAAGCGCTTGGCTCCCTTTCACATACAAACCATCACCTTGAGACCCTTCCCCTACATTATGTCTTCTTTGGGTGTGGGACAAAAGTGTAGATGTGGTTTCATCCAGTTTGATTGAGTCTTTGCCATACGTCAATGTTGTCACCAAGTGTTCATAGAAATTCGGCAAAGAACATAGTAATATTATTGCTTTGTCCTCATCATCAACCTTCACATCAAGTTTATGTTAGATACCAGCAGGTCAACACACCTAGTGGGGGGGGGGGGGGGGTTGAATAGGTGTAGTAGTTACTTTTCCACTTTTACGATATATTGCACATAACTAAAAATTGTTGCACTTAATCGATTAAACTTGGTTTTAATAGATTAAACAATGCTTGGACTTAATCGATTATGCTGGTGGATAATCGATTATCTTGATTCTTTCACTTCTTGATTTTCTGATTTCTTGCACAACAAGTCACTGATTACCAATCTTTACATAATTAATTGATTATTGAAGTTACAAAATGATAGCTAAACAGATCTTAACATGCAACTTAGAATTAATCAATTAACAATAAAATAAAGAACACAAGTAAATGAGATAAATGATAGAAAATTGTGCACAAGGAATTTTTATCCTAGTTCGTATGCGGTCCACTACAAACTACATTCAGGCCTCCTCTTCTGATCTTGAGAGATATTTCTTCACTATTTCAATTGTAAGTTTACACGCACACTTCCAATTACAAAAACAGAAAACTAAGTCGCTTCTTTCATGGAACCTATGAGCTTATCAACCTTGGTTTGACCTATCTAACTCGCCTACTAAGATCTCCTATCTTTTCGCGATTAGGTCCCAACCTAGGTATCACTCGAACCAAGACCTCCTAGTCTTTATGAAGATTGTCAAGATCTTTTTGAAGTGAAACTATTCACCAAAAGATCATCTTCCTTGTTCAATACTGATTTTGTTGAGTAGTCTTGAGTACTTAATACTCGATACAACAATGTAAACTCAATTCTAAAACTCTAAGCAGAATACTCACAAGAACCTAATTTAAATGAGAATTAATGTAAAGAGTTTTTCAAAAAACGATTTTCACAATTTTCAGAAAAAGATTTTTTTCACTTTCACTCTAAAACAAATCAAGAAACTCATGCAAGAATGTAATGCATTGAAAACCTAGAGATACATGAAATGATATGAATATCTAAGCCCTATTCAAAATGCTCTCACTCTCTAAGCTCTCCTACAACAATCTATTACTCTAATGCAATGTATGAAAATGTATATTCAAAGTGATCTTTTAGTTATGCAAGTTATACCACATGGGCCAGAATTATAGCATTTATACCACACAAATTGATACTGCTATTAATCGATTATACAATAACTTAATCGATTAACGGGTTGTTAAAAACTAATTTTATGTTACGTCTTAATCAATTAACCAATGATTTAATGATCAACACACTCATAAGCATCAGATATGTTAGCTACTGTAATTCTGATAATAGATTATATACAACACATAATCGATTATGCTGAATAAAAAATAGTTTCTTGATGAAGGTAAACTACCTATATGACATATGATCATGCAATACATAGTTTTTCAAATATGTTACCTTTAATGCACAAAATCATGTACATACATGAACTTACTTATCATAAGATATATAGATCTTATGTCTCATTTTAGTCTTGTTTATTTTAAAGCTCTTGTGAGACTCCCACCTAGGTTTACCTAACCTGGACTCGGTCTAAGGCAATCATCTTAAGACTTCTAGTAAAGTAAAACTTACAAAGCCCTAAGTCTATAGATGTGACCTTTGAGTCTTCGACTTGTTGTTTGTTGTAAGATCTTCAAGCTTTCTTGTATGTGCATTGTCTTCATCAAAACTGAGGTCAACTTCAAATATGTAAGTCTTCGCTCTTTGTACTTTTAGTTTCTGTAAGTCATTGATCACTTGATTAAAATTGTTGAGATGTTGTTGCAAATCAGCACCCTCCTGCATCTTCAGGTCATAGAGTCTTTGTTTCAAACACAACTTATTTGTTAGAGACTTGGACATAAACCGCTTCTCTAATGTTTCTCATACCTCTGTTGGTAACGTCAACTCCATAACATGATACATCACTCCTGATAGACAGGATCGTATGGTTCCTGCAGCCTTCTCCTTCAACTCTTCCCAATCCAGTTGATCCATACCATCTGGTTTATTCTCACGTAGTGTCTTTGATAGACCTTGTTGAGCCAACACATCCTTAACATTCCTTTGCCACAATCCAAATTACCAGTTCCATCGAACTTCTCCATCTCGAATTTGACACCTGAGTTTAAAGCCATATGATATTAATTGTTGGGATCAAACGATCAATCAAATAGTAAAGAGTATAGAGAAAAGAGAATAACACAAGAGATTTAGTAACGAGGTTCAGCCAATTGTGCCTACGTCCCCGAGAGTGTTGAGAGGCTACCACTATGTATTATTAGAGAGTAAGGATTTTTGTTTGACTATTCTTCTCCTTGTTACATTAGGTTTTACATAGCATAAATATATATCCCTCTACCTCAACCCTTTTACATCAGCCCAATCCCATAATTTGTATTGTTGTTATCTAGAGAATATGAGCCCTTGCACAACAATAGGTGTCCAAATGACCTTCAAATGTATCCCTTTAGAATTATTATATAATGCAATGAGTTTCGTTGAGTCTGATACTGAGGATAATGAAACGCAAGAATCTGTTGTGTCTTAAACCATATTTAGATGCTTAATAAATATATTGAATCCTTTGAGTCTGAGCAATTTTTCTTTATGTAAGTTTTGTTTACATATACAAAAAATAAGTTAATCCAAAATATACATGTTTCTATACCCAAAAAAAGGCATACATGTTAAGTAAGTCACAACAGCTACATCATCTAATTAATTATAGTTTTCTTTTTAATCTAACAGAATGAATTAGTCATTTATTTAAGAGTAAATTACACCAATACACCTTAGAGTATAGAAAAATTATACAAATTATCTCTCTATTTTTTACATCGATATAAATCCTCTTAATTTATATATACATTCATTACACTAGATAGCCTTGTGGAGGAGAAGAGTGTCATTATATTTGTTATAGCGGAAGACACATGGAGAAAATTTAAATAGAGAAAATGACACCGAGAAACTAACGTGGTTCGGCAATTTGCCTACGTCCATGGTTGAAGAGCAACAATGATATTATCACTATGATAAAAGAGAATTACAAGTTCACTCAAGTGTTTCACTCACTTCCCAAAACCCAAGTACACCCAATATCACTCTCTCTCAAGTATATCTTAAACACTAAAATATTCCTCACAATATTAGAACAAGAGAAGAAGAGAGAATATGCACTAAGGCTAGAATATTGGTGTGTCTTACAATGGCTTGGAGCATTCCTATTTATAGCCAAAGCCTTGAGGATCCTATGGCCAAAAACAAAGATGCTTCACCACAACCTCTTCTTCTCATTGGCTACAAAAAAGGTTACACTATAGCCACGCTACTCATTTTACTTGGCCACATCATTCTTTTTCTTTTAAGCCAATATTTAATAAATCTCCATCTTGGATAAAAGACTATCATAACTATTTTCATGTTGCTCTTCTTCATGCCCACTACTAGAGATTATGGACATCAATCAAGTCCAGACAATGTCTGAACTTCGTTGTTGGAACTGGTTTCGTCATCATGTCAGCAGGATTATTTG
>NC_032013.1:1467185-1469848 GCF_001865875.1 Lupinus angustifolius
GTTTTACCACAGGGGAGAAAACTTCATTGGAATCAATTCCTTCTCTTTGTGTAAAACCTTTGGCCACTAATCGCGCTTTGAATCTTGCATCTTCAATTCTATCTCTCTGAATCTCCATTCCTAGAATTTTCCTTCCAGCTCCTAAGTCCTTCATTTCAAACTCTGAGCTCAATTGAGCTTTTAAGCCTTTTATTTCTGACATGTTCTTACATGCGATCAACATGTCATCAACATAAAGAAGGAGATAGATAAATTACTTATTTGACAGCTTCTTGTAGTAGACACAACTATCATGCTCACTTCTACAATAGCCACTTTCGAGCATGAAGGTGTCAAACTGTCGATACCACTGTCTAGGAGATTGTTTTAAGCCATATAATGATTTCTTCAGCAAGCAAACATGATCTTCCTTCCCTTGAACTTCAAATCCTTCAGGTTGTTTCATATAGATTTGTTCCTCCAACTCACCATGCAAGAATGCTGTTTTGACATCTAGTTGCTCAAGTTCCATATCAAATTGAGCTACAATGGCAAGTAGGATGCGAATAGAGCTATGTTTTACCACAGGGGAGAAAACTTCATTGAAATCAATTCCTTCTCTTTGTGTAAAACCTTTGGCCACTAATCGCGCTTTGAATCTTGCATCTTCAACTCCAGGAATTCCTTCCTTCTTCTTGAAGACCCATTTGCATCCAACAACCTTTTGAGACTTTGGTCGTTTCTCAAGAACCCAAGTATGATTCTTATGAAGAGACTCAATTTCCTCTCTCATGGCAGAAATCCATTTGGAAGCTTCTTTATTGTTGATAGCTTCTTCATATGATTGTGGCTCACAATTGCTGATATCATCAGCAACATTTAGAGCATAAGACACCAGATCAGCATAACCATATTTCTCAGGAGGTTTTATATGTCTCCTTTGCCTATCCCTAGCCAACTGATAATGTTGCAATTGGGATACATCACTACTAGTAGATGCATCATGAACTTCTTCTTCTTGATCAAATGTATTTTCCTTCGTTGGCTCCACCTCAAACTCCACCTCAAACTCCACCTTCTCCGAGATACTAGGGTCTTTGTTTTCACTTGAAGACTCTTTATGAGGCTTTAGCATTTCAGCTTCATTAAAAGTAACATCCCTACTGATAGTACATTTTCTTTTCTCTGGCCACCACAACTTATATCCTTTTACCCCATCAGGATATCCAAGAAAAATGCATTTCAATGCTCTTGCTTCAAGTTTTCCTTCTTTGTTATGAGCATATGCAGGGCAACCAAATATCCTCAAATTATCATAATTTGCAGGAACACCCGACCACATCTCTTCTGGAGTTTTAAAGTCAATAGCCGTTGATGGACATCTGTTGATCAAGTAACAAGCTGTATGTTAGGTATCAGTGGTTACAATACACCTAGAAGGGGGGGGGGGTTGAATAGGTGTCGCAGTTAGAATAGCCGCTTTTCGAAACTCAACAATACAAAACTCTAGGCCATTGTCAGTTCTCAGTCGCTTGATCTTCCTCCCAGTTTGCTTTTCGATCAAGGTTTTCCACTGCTTGAACTTCACAAATGCTTCACTTTTGTGTTTCAAAATGAAGATCCAAACCTTCCTTGAATAATCATCAATGAAAGTTAGCATATATCTCCTACCACCATGAGAAGGTACTTGGGAAGGACCCCACAAGTCAGAATGTACATAATCCAACGTGCCTTTTGTTCGATGAACTGCATTGTTGAATTTTATTCGACATTGCTTCCCAAAAATGCAATGTTCACAGAAGTCTACCTTCCCGACTTGTTGACCACATAGCAATCCTTGCTTGGCCAACTCGGCTAGGCCTCTTTCACTAACATGACCCATTCTTAGATGCCACAATTTGGTGACATCATAATCACTTGTTGATGAGACAGCAGCAACACCCGTGATTGTGTTTCCTTGTAACATATATAGGCTATTCTCTTTCTTTCCTTTCATTACAACCATAGCGCCTTTAGATATTCTTATAGCTCCACCTTCACCTTTGTAGCTATAACCTTTTGAATCTAGTGTTCCCAAGGAAATCAGATTTTTCTTCAATTCTGGAACATGCCTTACATCTGTCAACGTCCTTACGATTCCATCGAACATCTTGATTCTAATTGAGCCGATGCCAATGACCTTGCAGGGAGCATTATTTCCCAAAAGGACCTTGCCCCCATCTAAGGGTTGGTAAGTTGAAAACCAATCCTTAATGGGACACATGTGATATGAGCATCCAGAATCAAGTACCCATTCATCTTTTGAATCGTGCTCTGAGACTATTAGTGCATCTGCACTATCATAGTCATTTGCTACAGCTGCATCTCCATATTCACAAATCTTTTCCTTGCCTTTGCGCTCTGGACAATTCTTTCTTATATGACCTTCCTTATGACAATGAAAACATTTATACTTTCTAGGTTTCGCTTTAGACTTGGACCTAGATTTCCCTCTTTCACCAAATTGATTTCGCCTCTCTGTTCTTCCTCTGGCAAAAAGACTATCACCTGAGCCTTCAGATCTCGAATCTGACACTCTTTTCTTTAGTTCTTTCGAGTACAATGCCGCCTTTACTTCGTCTAAGGTCAGATCTTCTCGACCATACATCATGGTGTCGATGAAGTGCTCATAATAACTTGGAAGG
>NC_032013.1:1469948-1480093 GCF_001865875.1 Lupinus angustifolius
TGAACATACACCAGGAAAGCTCCCAGGAAAGAGAGGTGGGTCTTAACAGACACGCTTAAATACCAGGTCTTTCCTAAGACAGAACTTTCCTAGACATGCACTTTCACACTATTATACCTTTCCAGTAACAAGAACAATTCTTTTCTGGTGTGTAAGATCAGACAATGCTGCAAACACAGAGCATACTAAGAATTTTCTTTTAGATCGTACGGCTTAGCATGCAAGAGCTCTACGAGTTCTGATACCAGTTTGTTGGTGCGGAAGACATATGGAGAAAATATAATAGGGAAAATGACACCGAGAAATTAACGTGGTTCAGCAATTTGCCTATGTCCAAGATTGAAGAGAAACAATGATTATTATCACTATGATAAAAGAGAATTACAAGTTCACTCAAGTGTTTCACTCACTTCCCAAAACCCAAGTACACCCAATATCACTCTCTCTCAAGTATATCTTAAACACTAAAATATTCCTCACAATATTAGAACAAGAGAAGAACAGAGAATATGCACTAAAGCTAGAATATTGGTGTGTCTTACAATGGCTTGGAGCATTCCTATTTATAGCCAAAGCCTTGAGGATTTTATGGCCAAAAACAAAGATGCTTCACCACAACCTCTTCTTCTCATTGGCTACAAAAAAGGTTCCACTATAGCCACTCATTTTACTTGGCCACATCATTCTCTTTTTCTTTTAAGCCAATATTTAATAATATTGGCCTCCACTAAAGGGTGTGAATGTAATATTTTAATGAGAAAGAGTATTGGAAAGTAGTTTCATTAAACCTCATTGGGTGTTAGTATAATTTACTTTCTATTTAATTGAAGCCAATGCAAGTTGATATTGATGTTTATGGCTCGTTTGGCAGAAATGATAAGAGATATAGGATATGACAATTTATCTTATTTTGTTACAATCTAGAGTGTGACGAACTAGTACGAACTAGTACGATGAAGTTACATTATTGTATGCCCTATCTTGCTTGCATGGTGTATTTTTTATCTCATGGTGTATTTTTTATCTCATAATTGAAAACCACAACTATCCCAGCCATCACACCACCACCACATCAATGCCATCATTAGCTTGTGAGCATCAAACATTAGACATGTTAACAGTTTATCATTGTAAACACCTAAATTTGTTAATCTCAAAATAAAAAGGGAGCCAACAAATAAATGTTTTCACAAGTTTTTTAAAATGATAATGAATATTATTAGTGTGTTTTCAAATTTAAAACAAATAAAGAATCACTACAAGAAATTTGTCATATAACTATGGATGAAAACCGTTGATAAAAGTTAAAAAATTGTAGGTGTAGCATAAAAAACTTTTACCTATGGACATTTTTGTCTTTCGTATTTAAGTCGATATACCTACGGATTTTTGTCTGCACGTATAGAACTCAACCCTATACCTTTGGATTTTGTCCGTCACTACAGGTATTTATACCTACAAATATTTTCTGTCACTATAGGGTTTAGTAATGACAATCATTACTGTAGGTTTAAGGCTAAAAATTATACGTTTAGTTTTGTCTGTAACCATAGATTTATATGATTTTCGTATACCCACGGTTTTATTCTATTGGTATAAGTATTGAGATATTAAAAGAATCATATACATACCCATATTTTTATTTTCATCTATTTTAGTGACTGATCTTAACATAAAGTCATAATATGATTTTATAATGAAAAAATACATTTCCAAACACATCATCATTATTTGAAATTAAAAAAGTCATACGATCTGATGATGTACATTAATTAAATATGTCGATCTAAAATAAAATAGCTACATATCATAGACATAAAAATTCTTATGATCCTAAAAAATACACAATTTGGATATCTAACTAAATAGATACAAATTGTGTTTCAAAAAATCAAAATGGTTAATTTCCCAATTTGTCGCATAAAAAAGATATTATTTTCTAACATTCACCTGCAAATAATAAAAAAGACACCAATGAATGAATAGAACAACCCATTGAAAAACTCTAGTAATAAAAATTTGTTATACCATTTTCATTTTCTTCATTACAATCAGAGTTTGGAGAACCAAAAGAAATCAGGATAGTAGAAGAATCTTGAACCTATTAAAAACGAAAGCAAAAGAATACAAGTTAGTGAACTATTTTGGTGCGAACTGTTTTATCCTTAACTCAAAGTACCATATGTAGTTATGTACTCTCACAGTCAACTCAATGATAAATATTCAATGCATATAAATCAAAATAGTCAAGTCAATATCAATTACCCAACACACACACACACACATATATATATTAGCATACCATAGTGTTGCTTCCATGAATGAAAATTGAAGTTACTAAACTATAGCAAACCAATTCATAAAACAACATATTAATAATTAACTTTAGTAGATCAATTAAATTATATCAATTAGTTCACATAAGTCATACAAATAAAACATGAACTTTGAAAAATAAATTTGAAGGGAATATGATAAATATGTTTTGCAGCTTTTATCATGTCATCAACATCTGCTCCAGAAAATCAACTTGAATAAATGACATCATATTTGTTATCATACTTTACATATGTTTAACCTTATTGTGTAACTCTTGATTTTTGGACAAAGAAACCTTCACTTTTTTTATTTTGACATCTTTCCCATACAACACACATGTATTTTTTTTATCAGGTCCTTTTACTTTGGAAAATATATCTTCCTTCCAAGGAACATCACTTTGTGGGACTGAGTGATATGGTCCAGACTCATCATTGTTATATTTGATCAATTTTTCCTAAAAGAATATATATATATATATATATAAGTTGAAAAGGAAAACAAATCTTACAATCATTCTTGCAGCCTTTTCATTAACAATTGCTCTATCCTTACAAGTTCGTCTATCAATATATATCTCTTTACGATTTGGCAACACTCCTCTGGCTTTATGTTTCTACAATGAAACAGAAAGTTATACACATTCTTTCATAAAACAATTTCCTTAATAACGACTGATAATGTAAACAAACCTTTTCAGCAATTAGTTTTGGAAGACTTTTTGTCCCCATACAATGAACATCTTAATATTTAGCATGATTTTGTCTATTAATTTCACTTATTTTCTACATTGAAAACAACACATTAGCTGTATAAAAATTTCAGCACTAAAGCATTAATATCATAATATATGATAACCTATATGCTTTATGACTTACTTGCCCATTTTCTGAAAACCAGTAATGAAGCAAATCACGATATTGACTTGAATCAACCCTATCATCAAGTAATATAGATGCAACTTGTTCTTCAGTTTTAATGGGATCAAATTCCATTGACTTCAACTCAAACTTCCATTGTCTCCATTTCTCATTCAATTGAGCTTTCAAGATCTGTCTTGTTTCATCTTTTATTAGAGGAACAAATTCAAACTTTGCCTAAAAATGACATATGTCAAAACAAACAAATGAAATGTTAAATTATGCATTACGTTTTTAAGTCAAGAATAATCAAAAACTACAATTATAATACCTCTAATATTTTCAACATCTCCTCTTTATGCTCTTTTGGCATTTCTTTCCATGATTTGTATTGGATGGGAGCATATTGATACCTTCTAACCAACTACCAATAAAAATGAGTAAGAGTTGTTGCTTCTTCACCAATGGGTCGACCATCTTCATCCAAATCAATGATGAGTGTGAAATTATGCTACATTTGCATTGCATTTAGACATAATTAAAACTTTAAGATTGTTTTTAGCTTTTATTTCTCTTTGTTCGTGTTGAGCGGGTGTTTTTAGCTATGTTGTGCAGTTTAGACGGAATGAAGCTAAAAATAGTAGAGATTGGGTGCAAGAAGATGGAATTTGGTGCTGAGGCTTTGCGAAAACCAATTGAAGGGCCAAAAGAAGTCGTGAAATATTCTACTCCTATTTTTTAGATTTATTTTTTTGGGTTTAACCCAATATTTTGTAATTAGGATAAATGAGGGTTCTCCCTCAAGGATTGAACAATTTACACTTTACATTATAATCTTCTAATTTAGAATTTGGTATTCTCTTCTCAATCATGAGTGACTAATTCTCTTTGTTTCTAGGATTGGGGCTATGTCATTTTACATGTAATAAATACTTGTTCTTACTTTTATTTCATCGAGTGTTGTGATTTGAATCATTAAACTGAGTTTTATTCGTGTGAGTTGTCTGGCCAACAAATTACACCCTTTAGATACATTGGGGAAGGACCAAGAGGTGAACCCAACTATCTGACCATTAAGTTATTCAAACTAGAATCCTAATTCACGAGAGTAGTGCTAGAATTCTCGGGGGTTTCTGGAATTCACTTTGGGTTTCTACGAAGCGATTGGATAAAAAGATTCAAGTAAATGATTTGATTGATAACCGTACGACGAGAGTAGGTGCGACTTCAATTGAGTACACATGTCGGAGCTTGAGAGAGGATGACACATATCAAAGAGAAATTCACTCTCACAACTTAAAGTTCATGAAAATGAGAAAAATAAAGATTTGCGAGTGTAAAGGCAATAATCCTTATCGTGAGAATTCTACCTAAATTAGATTTCAATCATTTTTAATATTTTCATAATTATTCTTCTCAATTATTCTAAATTCACTTTTAATTCCTATTTGAGTTAAGGATAAATTAATTGTTATGACTAAAGGAATTTTTCAGTCTTCTGAGATCGATATTTTATTACTTGAAGACATAATCGTGTACTTGCGATTTGCCATATCAATCAACTACTACAATTTGACCTTCTTCTATTTCTCATATATCTAACATTCTTGTTGGCCCTCTATGTTGCTTTTGTTCTACATCCACAATATTGAAAACAAAAAATCAAACAAATTGAAGTATTATGTTAAAATAAATATAGTATAAAAAGGAAATGACATGTCTTTTTACCTTTTACAACTTGTTCTTCTTCAACATCTAATTCAAGAGGAATGATGTGAGATTCTATAGATTCATGTATAATACCTTCTGCATCATTAAGGTTGGACTGGGTTTCTCCAACATGACTTCCTTGGGCATGAGATGAGGTTGTATGAGTAGGAGTAAGTTGCATCCCTTCCTTATTATTTGCTTGAAAATTTTGGCTCGAGTCTTGATTTATATGACGCCCCATATTAATTCTTTTTCTCCTTCCCATTGTAACTCTAATAAATACTTTAAAATTGTCAAGTGAACAACCAACACTATATTATAAGCTACTAAAATAGTAAAAGCATATGATAAGTAAAAAAGTAAAAGCATAATATAGTAATCCATATGCTTCAAAAGAGATTAATTCAAGGTTCCATTCTTATAAACCCACCTAATCCATGTGTTTTGAAAGAGATTAATTATTTATACATAGACGAGAGATATATAAAATCACCTTCATTCTTAAAATCACTTTTTTCTTCTTCAACAAAGCCCCCAATGGCTATGATGAGTTCATGCACATAAATGTAATCCTTTTTACCTCTCCATTAATTGAAGAAGCACACACATTCCTACACCTAACACTGATATATACAAAGTTGTTTGTGAAAACAACACAAAGACAAGCAAACTCTTTTGCATACACACACTTAGGTAGCAATGGCTACTACATTCTATACATACTTTTTCATTCTCTCACTCACCTTCATAATCATCAAAGGATGGAACAACAATCAAACATGCACTTAATATGAAGAGTTGGTCTTATTTTTTTAGTTAAAATTCAAAAAGGCACATAATCTTTTACACACACAATCAACTGACATTACGAACAATTCAAATACTAGCTTGTGAGACAGAGATTTTAAATTGATTCATAGCTAAATTGGAACGCTCAAAGACCTTAAATAAATTTTGTCCAAGAACAAACTTATTAGGCCTAATAAGGGGATGAAAAGTAGGGAGAATGGAAAGGATTGGAACCATTTCTAGAAGTTTAAACCCAAACGCTCATTTCATTTCATGTCACAGCTTAACCATATGAAGTAATTCTTGGGTACTCCTCATACTTCAAAAGTTCAAACCTTTGACATAAAGACTGCCAACTTAATCTCTAGTCACCTAACTAGGATTTACTGTATCAAAGTATGTACTAAACAATATCTCACATCAATGATGGTGAAGCAAAAACGAAAAAAAGATAATAAATATTTAATTTTTTAATTGACATGATATATTTTGATTGATTCGAGATATAATTTATGACATGATTTCAGACAACAAATCATTCTTTCTAGTCACGACCTACTATTGCTAATGTACATGTTGAGTCAAAATCTCATCGGGTATCAACTTCAAGAATTTTTTGATAAGGATCTAAGCAAGCAACAACTAGTGGTTGTTAAATGATTATTAGTAATCACACAAGGGATGAGGATCACCTGTTCTCAATGATATACTATTCACCGTCTCAATCCTATCATATATTAGCATGTGGATAAAATAAAAATTTTAAAAGCAAAAAGTAACAAAATGGAGCATTCTACTTAGGACATGGAGTGAGACACCATTTGGAACAAGTTTATCTATCACATAAGTGAGCTCGAGTTGCTTATTATGACATATATTTAAGTATGATTTTGTTTGGCATAACCCTTTTATTAAAATTGAACATACAAAAAAGGTTATAGATGGAAAAGAAACTGAAGGAGAACAATTTCTCATCATATAGCACATGCTAATAAAGTATGGTCATCCTTCAAAAAAATTTCTTCTGCACTTTGCAGAGATGAAATCCTTCAGTTTCACTCTAGAACACTGTTCTCTCTGGTAGTACATATGGAAACATAAAAAATAGCACAAACTTTTTCTTTTCTCTTTGTATTGTCACTATTACTACTATTCACCAAAGATCAGATATTAAGCGGAATAAGTAAGTTAGCTTAGAATCCAAAGTATGATAAGTGCCAAACATACCTAAAATTCATACACTTTTATGGCACTTATCTTAAGCATAATTGAGAAAAACCAACTTAAAACATTACTTTTTGTATAAAATGTCACAATTTAGTATATTTGTGTTTGTATTGCCTTTTTATGTATTTTGTAGGAAATAAAATGAAGAAAAGAAGAGAAATGATTCATGGTCAAAAAGCAACAAAAGTCAAGAAAACCAAGGTGCTCAACCAGGCAACTGAGCGTGGAACAAGCCCCGCTGAGCTGACATGCCTGACCTGGTCCTACTTAGCCGCTCAGCCTAGCACCAGACTAGGTCTGGCATGGTTAGAAAAATGCTTGACACGGTCAGACACGAGCTTGGCACAAGCCAAGCTGCTGAACAAGCTGCTCAACTGTCAAACCATGCTGCTCAGCGGAGAACCAGACTCCTGGCCAGATCAACAAACACCAAGCCACGTCCCAGTCAACACGGTCAGAAGCTGTTGAACAAACGACTTGTTGAGAGAAGAAAACTCTAAAATAAAATAAACACCGAATAACGCTTTCAACAAATTAGCGCAGCTGCCGGGAATTGCTTTAATAGTATAACATTTCATATTTATGTGTCATTAATCAAATAATTGTGCATAAACTTATTTTTATTTTGTACAAATTATTTCCTTTTTACTTTGTACAAAAGTAAGAATTAGTAAATATGTATAATCGCTGCAAAAATATACATTATGATTTTTTTTACAAACTAATCTCTTATTTTTTGGAAAGTAGACAAAACGATTCATTTTGATCTTAAAATTTTAGATATGGACCAACATGTTTATCTGCAACAATAAGTTGAGCAATTTCTTAGGGAATTTCAATCCACTGCTGTCAGGACGATTTGTTGAGAGAAGAAAACTCTAAAATAAAATAAACACCGAGATACGCTTTCAACAATAATGAGCTCACAAACAGACACTAAGCATTATATCAGGTCTACTGGAAGTTAAATAAAGTAGGGAACAAATCATAACTCGATACTTTGATATGTCAATGCATTTTTCAGCTTCATTTGTATCGATGTATGTACCAGAACCTATAGGAGTGCCTATTGGCTTGCAGTCATCTATTTCAAACTTGGTGCTTTGGTTAATATTATTTATTTGAGAAATGCTTAATGCTCTTTTTAGATTGATCACCTAAAAAAAATGATTTCAAGTAAAAAATACTTGTCTCAAACACTTAACAAATAAACTTTGGAGTAGTTGTACTACTTAGTTTATTTGCCAAGTTAAGCATGCTTTTCTTAAGATCTTATACATTCATCATTCATTCAATATTATAGTCACCAATGGTTAGGGCGTGACGACCTAATCTCTTTTATTGTCGTAGTATTGTTTAAGTGATGAATATAAGTGTTTATGATTCTACCATTTTAGGACATACACTAAAAGGAGGATTTCAGACCTTGGTGTTTGGGGTTAATCAAAGTAAAACATAAGAACTTGTCTAAGTAATTCAAACTCAAAAAGAAGATGAGAAATATACTTTCCTTATTCAAAAAGAATTTGTCTCCTAAAGAATTTGTTAATATTTAAGTTGTAAGTTTATTATGTGTACTTGTCCATATTCACATTCAAACCAACCAAAATATGTTTAAACCATTATTTGTGCTTTGACATGTTTACTTGATTTATTTTATTAGGCAATTCCTTGTGGTTCGACATAACCCTATACTATACTACAATTGAATCTTGAAAGAGGTGTAAATTGTAAAATAGTAAAGTGTTATCAATAAATTTTATTTGTAGAAAACACCTTTTAATATACAAAAGTGATGAATCTAACGTACTAACTTTTATTTATTATTATTTACCTTCCGTATTTTATTTATTCTTTAATACCAACCTTCCTTAAGGAAGAAGTTTGGTTTGTTAATAAAATGAACCTGAAAGGGAGTAAATAAATAAAAGGTCACTAAATTTATTATTCTTTTGTTATTTATTTATTTATTTGTTATCTAACAACTAACTAATCATCACTTTTATATATTAGAATACCATTAAACCGATGTTGGAATTTATTCCACAAAGTCGAGATGGTATTCAAAGATACTTAATAATTATGTAATAGGTAATTGCTTTGATACCATTATACCGGCGTTAGAATTTGTTCTAACAAGGCCGAGATGGAGCAAAGAATGAATGACTTATTACATGATCATTAAAGAAGTAAGTTGTAACTGGAATATTTTGGAAACCATTATACCGACGTTGGAACTTATTTCAACAAAGTCGAGATGGTGAAGAAAGAGTAAAATCGAGTTCTCTTACTTAATCAAATAAAAAAAAGAACTTAATGAAAATGAGAGTATTAAGCTTTCAACAAATTGACACTACTGTCGGGACGATTTGTTGAGAGGAGAATACTCAAAACTAAAATAAAAATAAACACCGAATAACGCTTTTAATAAAGTACATGAAAGTGTGCATATCAAGAGGAACACTTTGGAAAGCTCTCTTTATATGTCATGGTTTTGATGAGGACAACTTGTGCTAATAAGAGCTTGAAGATCACCAACAAATCAACGTGCTTAAGTCTTTAATTGGTACTAGGCTTAGACTAGAATCTAGTTTAAGTTGAGTCAAGGCTTAGGGCACCTAATACATGTCTCATATGCATAAATCTTTTTAAATCATTTCATCTTTGAGATATGTCATTCATAATATGTTCATGCATTACATAAATACATGTATACATGCATTCTAGGCATAAACTAAGTGTTAAACATGTATGAACTAAGTGCATAACGTATTTGAGGTTTTGTAGTTAAAAATACACATTTAAAAATGCTGTTAATCGATTAACTAATACTTTAATCGATTAACCCAACTACTTTGAAAAGTTGTTGCTACTGGAACACATTGAAAAATGTTGTTAATCGATTAAGGCATACGTTAATCGATTAATCTAACTGTTTGAAAAGTTGTTGAAACTGAAAACTTGAAAAACAGAATCAGTTAACATTTTGAATCACGTTAATCGACTAAGATAGCATTTAATCGATTATCTGGGGTTCTGGACTGATTCTTTATAAACTGCGTTTTCAGAATTAATCTCATAAGTTGCATGTTGCATTTATTAGAGAGTTAGAGCATTCTGCGTGTTAATTGTTGCATCTATATGTTAAATGCATTTGTGAGTTTAGAAATGAGAGATTCTATGCTTTAGGATTGAGTGCATTTCATGTTATAATTTCTCATGTTTTCCCTCACATGTTCA
>NC_032013.1:1480193-1480405 GCF_001865875.1 Lupinus angustifolius
CCTCACATGTTCATGCATATTATTAATGCTTTTCATGAAGTTTTTTAGTTTCTGTAACTTCTGTTTTCATACTAATACATTGTCATTTTGCATGAACTTGTATTAGGTGTTTTAGAGTAAAGCCTTCTTGTTATATTTGAGCTTTGTAATAGCTTAATTTTACTCTTGTATTTTGTTGTGTAATTGTTGTAACAAGGGAATCTCGTGGTGTC
>NC_032013.1:1480505-1485505 GCF_001865875.1 Lupinus angustifolius
AATCTCCCAAGTCAGCCGGGAGGCCTGGATGTAGTTTGCAGTGGACAGCAAACGAACCAGGATAAAAATTCGCGTTGCAGGATTTCTCTCTCTCTCTCTCTTTACTGTTTTTAATCGATTATTTGGTATAGTGGAATTAATTGATACATTCTGTACTTGTGCTATACTGAATGATACTCTGATATAATATTTGTAAGCTCTGTTATTCGTTCCATTATCGGTTAACTGTTGTGTAATTAACCGTTTCTGTTTAAAGCTTATTGTTTCTGTTTAATCGATTCAGACTGTTGCATTAATCGATAATCCTTGTTCTGTTAATCGATTAAGTTTGTTCTGTGAATCGATTATCTTCATCCTGTAATCGATTAATTAGGGGTGATTCAGCATTAAGTGTTGAGTTTCGAAAAGCGGCTATTCTAACCGCTACACCTATTTAACCCCCCTTCTAGGTGTATTGTAATCACTGATACCTAACAGTATATTATTACATTATTATAACAAATAAGTAATGTTACCTCAGGGATGGGGAGACTTGAAGGAGGTGCTAGAAGGAGGTGTTGGACGGAAGTTGGAACAGAACGGAGAAACGAAGAAGAAAGAAATTGAAGAAGAAGAATAGTCATTTTTCAATAAGCATTTAATAATGGCCCTTCTTCTACTTTTAACTGAGCAACAAATGATGTAATATATGAAAAGTCACATTCACATATCACTTTTACTTTTACATTAACTTTAGAGTGTAATATGTATATACTGACAGTGTAAAGATTTATACACAGTCAATATATTATTAACCCTTCATTTGAATTAGTTTTTTTTAAAAGACAATGATTATTAAAAATGAATGGTGAATGATGCACTGACAGTATAAAAAACTCTTACACTATCAATGTATATATCTTTTTATCTTAACTTTATCTCTTCGACACAAATCTAATATGTCCCTTTGGTGTCTTATATGTGTAAATATGAAATGGGAATGATAGAATTTAGAATTTATTCCATATTGTTTCAATCCAATTTTAGAGGTAGCATTTATCTTTCACACATTATTAATAAAATTAATATAATAATAATGCTAATAATTTATTTGATTTTAAACAAGGCTCTTTTTGGGTGTTGAAATAAATGAACCAAAAGGATGAAGACCTTTTGTATGGGTGAAGGTTATTTCAAAGAGGCTATGCTTAACATGCTAGCACCATTGAGATTCGCGTAAGCATTTTAGTTTTCCATTTTAATTTTTGTTCACATTTTATAATCCTAATAAAGTACTATATATTAATATATTAATTCTTCACGGTTAATTATATTATTTATTACCTGTCTCCATCCTCCACTCTCTTACTTTCAAAATATAGTAAGGATTTTTACACTCAGATTCCAATAATTATATTATAAATATACTTTGAAACCATTATTAAAGTATATAGTGACATACATTATTATTTTTGTAGGTATAAGGCATCTATACCTACAGAATACAATCAATGCATTATGTCACAATACATATAGTTACCAACATAGATATTTGTAGCTATATTATATTTATACGTACGGTTTGAAAACCATAGGTAAAGAATATAGTGACAACAATATTTTATATAGCTACAGAATGTACTATGTCACTAAATATATATATAGTTACCAATCTACACATATATAACTATATTATGTCTATACCTACGTTTTATTTTACGCCCATATGTATATTATACATATACTTACAGTTTTATTTGCTATCACCATAAGCATTTGTGGATATATGACAAATTTCTTGTAGTGAATTATCATTATTCATCTCTTCAAGAAATAATGAATAATTAAAATCTTAAGATAATCCTCTTTTTGAATTTAAGATATGGATGTTACCAATTTGTTACAGATTTCAATATGAGATAACAATCTTATGAGTTGGCAACTCAAAATTGGCATATCCCCTATTACTAATCCCCCAAGTTCAACTATAAATAGACCCTCTAACCTCCAGTTAAAAATAATTAAAAAAAATCCAATAGACAAAACACGAGAATAACACATAACAATCCCAAAAGGGTAACTCTGAGATTCAAGTCACCTGTCTTTTCCTTTTCTATCGTTTTTCGTGATGATCGTTCAAGTATAGTCACAAAAGATGTTACAAATATGCATTTTATTTTTACACTTATTTATTTATTTATTTATTTTAGTAATATTGAGTACATAATTATTTTCTATATAAATAATCAATCATTTATTATATATATAATTAAATAATAATTAATTTATTAAATTTATTTTTCTATAAATATATTTAAAATAATTAATTAACTTAATTTAATTTTTGATAGAAAATAATAAATATTTTTTATAAAAAATAAATAAATCACAATTAAATAATAAAAAATAAAATGTTCTTAATAGATTAACTTAAAGAGTTTAAGGGATCAAGTTCTAGGCAAATGTTGCATGTTCACAATTTTTTTTCATAAAAAGTAATAATCACATTAGGGATGGAATAAGCGTCATGAGTATTAGTTTCTTTTCATCAACTCATCATTTGAATGGTAATACTATATCACTTTTGTTCCTTGAAATAATTTAAACAAACTGAAACAAAAAACATTTTTCTATTCATAACGATGTTGTCTTGATTCCTATAACTTATCTGGGTATAAAGGAGCAAGATATAATATTATCAAACAATATGTTAATATCTTCTTTGATCCGTAATCTACTCCTGAGACTAGATCACTAAATTAAAGACTAATGTGTTCCAACAATGAGCATAAAGAGGAGTTTCTACATTTTGATCGTGAAAACATACTAGTGATTCCAAACCATAAGTAAATGGACATAACCTTTCCCCTTTCCTCCTCTTAAGTTGTGTAACAAGTGTTTAACCGAAAATCGGGTTGTGACAATCATGCTCATGTCTTATAATGTCATGAAATAATAAAAAGTAATAGAAAAAGAAGGTTAAATTGTGTTTACCAAATTTCTATGAAAATTAAATATTTGGAAGATTAAAAACAATTTTAATTAGCACATAAAAATTTAGACGATTGACTCGTCTAATTTTTAGTAGAAGAATCTTCAAATGGTTACTTTTTCTAATAAGGATGATTGAAAATATGTTTGATAAAGTTATGGGCATCACAAGCAAATATCCAAGTGTTAGAAAGCAAGTATATAACCTTTAATAAAAGGAGTTAAGAGATAGAACATCTACTCAAGTTTTTATACTAATTTATCCAAAATTGTAGATTAAATCCAGTTTTTTTGATTGCATCAAGATTCTACTATAATCAACACTAGTAAAGGAATAAGAATCATTTGTGCTCCTAACAACTGGAAGCTCAACAACTAAAGTATCGTTTGCATATTGAGTTTCTTTAGACTCAAC
The DNA here is from genome assembly GCF_001865875.1 of Lupinus angustifolius. NCBI lineage: Eukaryota > Viridiplantae > Streptophyta > Magnoliopsida > Fabales > Fabaceae > Lupinus > Lupinus angustifolius. The sequence continues at coordinate 1,483,891 of NC_032013.1, forward strand.
ACCAAACAACAATTTGTATTAAAGAGAGTTTTATAACTTTGCAAATCTTTCAATCACATCCGATGAATATATGAAAGAGAATGCATGTGAATTTAAAACAAATTGATTGAACACAAATGTTCAGTTTAGCTCAATGTTATTTAATACATGATGAATAGAATATTCATAATAAATGAGAGCTTAAATTTTTTTCACAATATTTTCTCATATTCTCTGTGTTGCCTATTTTGTTCTTCAATGCTAAGGTTGTTTACATACGAGACAATTATCTATTTGTTACTATAGTCCTTCAAGTTTTTATTGGAACTTTTTCTTAAAATTAATATATCTTGATACTTGTCTTCTCTCCAACTTGATTTTCTATTGTACTTCTACAATGCCACTAATACTTCCTAGTCATTCTGAATTTAGCAGTTAATGTTCCATGGTTGTTGAAGCTTTCTAATGGAAGAGAGAAAACTTGGTTGCCTAAAAAATAAAGTACCATTTTCATTTCTACAAAAGTAGATAGGCCAAGTAAGCTTTGTTCATTGGATAATTCGTTTTTGTGTTTTTTATTTAAAACAAATATTTAGATATGCTGACGAGGTCTTTACTCCTTTTTTATTCAATTAGATCGAGTCTAAATTCTTCTATGATTGACAACTTGAATTCTCAATTCTAAAATTTGGATACTTCACAACACGTATATCTTGTTAAAGGAGTATTCAATCTCAGTGATATGGTGAATCTTGTGACATTTCTTTTGTAAAAACACATCTTGAACACATATGGGTATTGAATACAAAAATGTTCAAGGATATTTTATCATTGAAAAGACAAAGTTTCACAAATTTCAATGTGTTGTAGTAATTATCTGATTTTCTGCGCAATTAAGATAGACATATTTGTTAGGTATCAGTGGCTAAAATACACCTAGAAGGGGGTTGAATAGGTGTAGTGGTCAAAGTATCCGCTTTTCGCAAACAACATGCAATGCTGAAAAACCCCCAGTTTAATCGATTAACACAGAAAGAATAATCGATTAACGCAAGCAATTTAATCGATTAAAACAACTCAGATAGCACAAACAGATTCAATTTCTTGTACGACAAGCAACTGAGATCGAAGCCAATATACAAAGCTAATAGATATATCAGAGTTATAACAGTAGAGTATAGAAACAGATTATTACAATTAATACAACTATACAAAGTAATCGATTAAAGCAATAAAGAGAGTAGGGAAAGAAAAGCGTTCAACAAGGTTTTTATCCTGGGAGATTTTTCTTCACTATAATCGAAATAACGTTTTACAAACAATTCTTTCAATTACAACACTTAAACACTTTCTTGAAAACTAAAGAACCTTATCCCTTGGTTTGACTCCCTTCCAATCGCCCAAGAAAATCTTTCTTGCGGTGTTGCCCCAGCCAAGAACATATTCTTTCTATCAAGTCTATCAAGAACTCTAAGCTAATGAAGACGTAACTCAATCTCGTTGGTGGTAAGACACCTAGAGATTCCCAATGTTACAACACTTTTACAACAAAAATATAGAGTAATCTAAAGCACTTACAATGCTCAAATTAAAACAATTAAGACCTTACTCTACAACTCTAATACAAGTCTCGTAT
>NC_032013.1:1485605-1534148 GCF_001865875.1 Lupinus angustifolius
TAAAGAAACCATTCTGCAGCCCAGTTAATCGATTAAATCTTTGGTTAATCGATTAACGAGATAAAAAATTGTAACTAATTCGGTTTTTCAAGTTTTCTTTTCCAACTGGTTTTTAAAAACTTATGTTAATCAATTAAAATTTACCTTAATCGATTAACTGCATATTTCTAAGTGTATTTTTAAATTGCAATACTCAAATACGTTATGCACTTAACTTATACATGTTCAACACTAAGTTTATGCCTAGGATGCACACATAACATGTATATATATGATGCATGAACATATTATGAATATCATATCTCAAAGTAAAATGATTTAATGTATTATGTATATGAGACATGTATTGAGTTTACCTAAGCCTTAGACTCAACCTAAACTAATTACTAGTCTAAGTCTAATACCAATCTTGAGGCTTAAGCACGTTGATTTGTTGATGATCTTCAAACTCTTATGAAACACAAATTGTCCTCATCAAAACACATAGTGGGCATTGAAACGCTCATAAGATTCAATGTAATCTTACTTAATCTATTTAGAATAAAAAATCTGATAGGGTTAATAGTTAGAAAATCTTCTGTACATATGAGCTCTTAACATTCTCCCCTTTTCATTATAACAAATGATTGTCATGATTTTATTGAATGTTAAATAAAATATGATTCAAATAGAAAGATGTAAATAACTTGAGGGCTTCCCTTGAGAATATACCTATGTTTTAGAGAAACAATTGTTTGAATATCATATAAGTGCATAGCATAGAATGTGTTGCAGTAACATATGTATTAGAGTTATTATATTTCTTTGAGCAAACAAGTATGTTTATCAGACAATATATCAGATTAATTTTTTTTTTTGCAAGGCATGCATATATCATAGTATAAGTGTCAGAGCAGATTATACACTTAAGTGGAAAGCTTTGTAAAATCAGATTTATACATTTACAATTAAGCATTCTTCAATAATATTTCACTAATGTTGATACTTATACTTAAGCAATAGAAATCACATACTTTATATATATATATAAAAATAGTTTTCCCCATAATTTGATATCATACAAAAAGGATAGAGAAATAAAGGATAAGACAAAAAAGTTTCATTAATGTGAAAAGGGCTAAGTTACATGAAATTTACATTATATGACAAAATTTCTTGAATGAAGATCACATATACCCATTGGTGTTTTCAATAGTGTACAAAGCCAATCAAAATAAATTATTTTGTTGAATTTGTTTTTATAAAAAACATTAATTAATATTTTATATTATTTTGGGAAGACTACAGGGAGACAGAGTCTTTTTAGAACATAGGTTCATTGTCCACATTTTTTATACATCCAAAGCCTAATACTATGTTTGATTTTGCTGAAAATGGGAGGAAAGAAAAGGGGTGGAAGAAAAAGAAGAAGGAAAAAACACTTTTCCCTTGTTTGGTTGACAAAGGAAAACAAGAGGAGGAAATTCATTCAACTAATGAAATTAATATTCTCCTTATGCTCTTGATTCTTAACATGGTATCAGAGCATTGTAATTATATATTTTTCTTCTTCTTTCATCAATATTCTTCTCTTCCAAGATTCATCAAAGATTTCTATATCATAAGAAGTCTGAAGTGGAATGTAAGTTGAAGAAGAAAGTACGCAACAGCACCATCAACAAAGTTGAGATTCTTTTCCCAGGAGTTGGTTGTTTCTTCATTGCAGTTTGTATAGTCTCTACTGTGCATTCAAAGGATCTAGAGAATGGAAGTGGTTTTACAAATAAAGCCAAAGCAAAAAGTGCAGTGTTTGTTATAGAACTTGAGAACAGAAGATCCATTAAGATGTTTGGGAAGAGCAGTTTCATTGGATTGTCTATAACATTCTTTGTTGGAGTTTGCCTCTCTCTATTTTTACCAGCATTCAATTTGGCAACAAATGACCAATGGCACACTTTAAAGAAAGGGGTTCCCCATTTGAGTGTTTATACAGCCTTCTTTTACTTTCAGGATTCAATTTCTTTCAATTTAAAGGTCTTCTAGATTCACATTCTTCCTATAGTTGCATTCATTCTTGTTGCACATGTATCTCCTTGGTTGCACTTTCAATCATATCTTCTGGTGCTGCATTCATTTTCTGTTGTTGTGTTCTTTTCACCAATTGATTGAGAAATCCAATCAAATCCATTGAGTTTTTGAGCATCATCTTGCATTCACAAACAACAAAAACAAGACACAAATAATAGTGTTGGCCAATCTTATTAAAGCTGCTAAAGATTCAGTCTCTACTAGTAAGCAAATCTTGCATGATGGAAGAGCATTGTTCTCAACTTCATGTAAAGCTAATGATGGAACTACATCAAAGAAAGCTAGTGCTTCCACTATTGCTAAGTCAGCACAAGGAGAAAATATTGATGATTCATACTCTTGCCGGTTATATTTGGATGAAAGAATATCTTGAGTTTCCTTTTCTGATTATTGTTGCATTTGGTTTTCTTGTGGGTGCTAAGGTTAAAAATATCTTCAATATGGTATCAGACCAACACACAACATTATTAAAGTGTATATTTTTCTCCATTTAAGCAACACAGTAGGATCAATGTTAAGATCAATTTTTTCTCTCTCTTCCATCCTTTATGGTTGGTTTGGTTGGTTAAGCTTCTATCAAAATAGACGATTTGGCTTTGGATGAAGTTTCTTCTGCCTACGCTTAGTAATGCTTCACATTTAGGTTTCAAGACTAAGAGATGAAGATTCGCTCACCAACGAGATAAATGAGGTATTAGAGTATATATCGTGTTTAACACAGTCATTTCAAGCTTCAAATACATGTACATTCCAACTTTCGGTGATGTTAAAATAATTGTAATTCTATAATGAATAATCGATTAATGAAGTGATTAACTGATTATCAATGTTAAAATATATTTTGTTATTTGAGTTAGTTTTGTATTGGGCTTTTGTTAGGTGATTAGTTAGGTGATTAGTTAGTTTTTAGTTGTTAGGTTGGTTAGTTTTTCTTCCTTTTGTATAAGTTCTTCATTGTATCTTTTTATTCAATTAACTCAATTCAATATATGTAATTTGCTCATTCTTAAGAACATGAGCCATTATCATGTCTTGTAATTCTTCTTGTTAAGCTCTTACAGTGTTCACAAACTGAATTATTAATTAGAGATCTTCCTTCTAGAAGATCAGGGCAGTAGACAACTCATCCAATCTTTGATGGATGGATGGGTCTTTGAGATAGAAAAGTGCAAAGGAGGAAGGAGAAGGGGAGAGTTGAGGTTGAGGTTTAGATTCAGTTTCTAATTCCAGAACAATTATTCGAGAAGTATGACATGAATTTTACGAGTCCATAATGGGAGTTTGAGGAATGGGAGATAAAGGTCATCACTATTGAATTGGAACAACTTCTATAGGGTGGAGATATTTGGATGATGAGGCTATGTCTAGTATAGGAGAGTTAGCATAAGACATAGGTGATGCTACACGAATTGGATAAAAAATGGTGATGTTGGGGGTGGAGGGGTAATAGTATTAGGTCGAACAGTGCAGAAATAGCAGGAATAAAAGTGGACCTTGGTGTTGATGGGAGACCAGAGGAGTCACAAGAAAGAAGTACTATTTTTTTCTTAGGAAAGATTGTTCTTCACTTCTTTGGGAATGAAATTGTATATTCCAGGAGAGGTCTCGCTATTATATAGCAGGATTAATAGCTTTTGCACAAGAAGCTAGAGTTTTTCTGACAAAACTAGCTACCTATGCAGTTATGGGTTGTGGAGGCCTTATTTAGATGTATCAAGTATCCTTGCACTAGACTCTATAGAAATAGAAGCAACAACAACTTATGTTCTTCCGGAGAGAATAGTTTCATAACTATCATCAAAAGACATCGACTTTTCTAATATACCTGGAAGGTCTATCTTCATCAAGTTCAGAGTCTTGAAAATTATTTTTATGCAAAGCTCAGCCCATAAAGTTTGATTCAGGTTCTTCACCTTACTAGCTTCCAAGACTTTTTTGAGTAGTATATCATATGGGTAGCTTTTCTGACCTTTCTTTAAGTAGTATATCATTATTCCTAGAAGAATTTTGTGTGTAATGAATTTCTTGAAGATGTCAAATAGAGTTTCTAGGTTTATGAAGATGTGATCATCTTCAACAATATTTGTAGTGATCACCGTGGTGTCAACATCTTCAATGACCATCCATAATTTCTATAATTCTTTTAGCAACCTTAGATATGTTCTTTCCTTTACATCAAAGTAGGGCAACCATCGCACTCTTCTCGATGTCCATTTCTATGCTTTGTATATCTTGGAAATTGGGGATTCTTCCGGTTAGAACTTTCTTGACTTCCTTTTCAACCAATTTTGAGCCTTTTGTTAGAATTTTCAACCGACTTATTAATCCCATTGTGGTTTTAAATGGGTCCTAAGAAACCTTAGGGTTTGAAATTGGAAGGGGAATTATAAAAGTCTATGAGAGTGTGTGGAAAAACATAGAGACTAGATGCTTATAATATAATAAAGACATTTCAAAAGCAATATCCACATGTCTCAATTTTGAAGAAAAAACACATGGTGTTTTTTTGCCACATTAGTAGTACCAAAAATGATATACTCTACATAAATTTGTATAATACTGAAATCATTTAGAGATATTCTTTTGAAAAGAGTGGTATCTACTTTTCTCTGCTAAAATCAATTTTAAAAAGATAATTTCTCAATCTTTCATACCAAGTTGTAGGAGCTTTTTTCATACTATAAAGACCATTTTTTATTTTGAAAACATAATTTGATTTTTCAAAATCTTGAAATCCAAGAGGTTCTCTAACATATTTCCTCTTCGATTTCACCATTTAGAAAAAAATTACATTCATTTGAAAAATAAAATTGTGTAGCATTGTACATAGGAATTCTAATGGCTTCTATTCTAGATACAAGTGTAAAGGTTTTACTAAAATTAATATCTTCTAGTTGATTGTAGTCATGAGCAACTAACCTTGCTTTGTTTCTTACCATATTGTCTTGCTCATCAATTTCATTTATGAATACCCATCTTCTTCCCATTATGGATTTTCCTTGTTGTTTTGAAACCAGACTCCATACATCATTTCTATTGAATTCATAAAGTTCTTCTTGCATTGCTAGTACCCATCCTTCGTCATGGAGAGCTTCATCAATCTTTTTTGGCTCATACTTTGATATAAATGTTGTGTTGTGGATGATTCTTGTTTCTGATATGTTTCTAACTCCTTGAGATGCCTTATATTTCCATTATCTCTTATCATTGATGTTCTCATACTGGTCAAGACTTTTTGTTCTACATAAACTTCTTCTTTTGACTTATTTTTCAAGTCATTATATCAATACTTGTAATATCATCCTCTAGATTTGATGATTATTTAACTGTCGCTACCCTAGTTTTCATGGGCGCGACGAGAATAAATGCAAATAAATATATTGAAGTCGTTATCGATGTTTTTTAGAGGGAAAAACATGAAAAAACAATTTAAAAATAAGGATTGATCTACTCGAAAAAAATTAAGTTCGAGAGTCGATTACAGATCAAGAAGGTGTTAGGCACTTCATGCCGCCTATTATAAAATGGTACCTAGATCGATCATGTGGATAATTTTCAAAATATTAATTTTACCATCATATTATTACACAAAAAGAAAGACAAACAATGATTTTTTTTTGTGTCTGATAGGGAAATACTCGCTCCTACGTATCTGTATTTGCAATAGAGAAATTATGACTACATAGTTCTTTTAGAAAATAGTTAATTGATTGATATATTTTTATTTATATAAAATTAATAAGATAAGATAGCATGACAAAGCACTAGTCCTATAGTGGAGCTACCTCACCTTGCTTTTGACAACATGAAGTAGGGCAACAAGACACTCAACCTATAGTGGAACTACTTTACAATGCTATTAAAATTATTTGAAAACTTAATAAGACAAAGTAGTACGACAAGACACAAGGCCTATAGTGGCGCTACCTCACCTTGTTTTAAACAACATAAATTGGCGTGACAAAACACTCAGTCTATAGTGAAACTACATTACGTCACTTTTAAAATTATTTGAAAAATTGATAAGACAAATTAACAAGACAAGGCACAATATCTATAGTGAGTCTACCTCACGTTGCTTTAGACAACATAAAGTAGCGCAACAAGACACTCGGTCTATAGTGTGCTACTTTACATTGCTTTTAAAAATTATTATAAATTATTTAAAAAAATATTTTAACAAGATAAGATAACATGACAAGACACAAGGCCTATAGTGGGGTTACCTCACCTCGTCTTAGACAACATAAAGTAATGCGTCACAACACTCAGCCAATAGCGTACTTTATATTGCTTTTAAAAATTAGTATAAATTAATTTTAAAAACATTTTAACAATAGAAGTTAACACTACAAGGCACAAGGCCTATAGTGAGGTTACCTCATGTCGCTTTAGATAACATAGAGTAATACGTCAAAGCGTTTAGTCAATAGCGTACTTTATATTGCTTTTAAAATATTATTACAAATTATTTAAAAAAATATTTTAACAAGATAAGGCAACACGACAATGCATAATTCCTATAGTGGGGTTACCTCACTCCACTTTAGAGAATATCAAGTAATGTGTCGAACCACTCAGCCAATAGCGTATTTTATATTGCTTTTACAAATTATTTAAAATATATTTTAAAAAGATAAGGTAACATAACAAGGCACGAGGCCTATAGTGGGGTCATCTCACCTCGCTTTAAATAACATAAAGTAACACGTCGAAACACTCAACTAATAGCACACTTTACGTTGCTTTTTAAAAAAATCATATTATCTTATCATATTACCTTTTTATACACTTTTATATGAAAACATGAAAATAGAGAAAATAAATAAAAAACAAATGAATAATCAACTCAACAAATAAAATAATTAAATAAAGTAACAGTAAAAAAAAAGTAAAATATAAAAAGAATAAAAAACAGTATTGAAAATACAAATAATAAATAAAAAAATAATAGGATTTAGGATTTTGGGTACTATGGGGAGACACATCCCCCTATTGAGCTGCTTGGACCAGTAGTGGTGGTTTTTCTTGCCACTTCCGTGGTAGTGTGACCACCGTAGCGATGTCAGGTGGTGGTATTGTGGACTACGGCCGAGCCCCGTTGAGGGGAGGGGCTACAACTAGGGAAATGCCCTTCTTGCGAGGTGACAGGAATCGCCACCCATGGGGCTGCAGTCTAGATCCCCTTGCACCGAGGTTGACACTAAACTAGAGGCTAAGGTGGAGCAAACCTTCTCCAATACGCAGTCACAAGATGCTGCGTGGTGGTCGGCGACCCAACTGCGCTCCTACATGTCAAAGATACTCGGTGGCTACTCCAACCGTGATCCAAGGAGGACCTTTGTGAGGAGGCTTCTCCTTGCTGGAGCCGATGCTATTCCAACTCAACGATATGTATTAGAGGTAATGGTGAGGTGTGGTGTGGTGTGTAAAAGTGATAAGGTGCAACACGAAATAACAATAAAAAGAAGGAACAAACAAACCTGAAAAATATCAAAGATAAATAAAAAGTTCTTCTCGTATTCTCTACTACTCCATTTTTGGATATACCTCCAAAAATGGTTAATTCCTTTTTTCACTCTTTTTGGATTAGTATGATGCTAAGTGATGATAATTAGGATTAGGTTTAGCATCCCTCTTTTATTTTAAATATTTCAAAAAAATGCCCTCGTTGTTTCTAGAACAAGGATTATAAAGAGGATTAGAATATTAGGGTTTCAAACCCTAATTTGAATGAACAAAATGAGCCCAACTCCTAAACACCTCTTTTAATCTTTTATTTATTAACTCATTAATTTTTTTAAGTGAATTACTCTCAGTTAAAATTGATGTTTACATTAACAATATTTACCACATCAATTTAGGGGTTTTTATTTAGAATAGGTCTTGTTATAACTCGATTGGAAACATAGCATGTCGTATTGACTGCATCAACCCAAAAGTATTTTGGGAGATTCGTTTCATTCAAAATTTTAAGTGTTAGTTATTCCAAAGATCTATATTTTCTCTCTACAACATCATTTTATTATTGTGTTCTAGGAGGAGAGAAATTGTGAGTGATACCATTGTCATCATAAAATTTCTCAAAAGAAGCATTTTGAAATTCTCCTCCATGATCACTTCTTATAGTAGCTATCTTTAAGGATTTTTGATTTTGAACTCTCTTAGCATACTTACTAAATACATTAAACGCCTCATTCTTGTGTACGAATAATAGAGTCCAAGTGTATCTTGAAAATTCGTCTACTATCACAAGAGCATAGTAATTACCATTGAAACTTTTGGTCCAAGAGGGGCCAAATAAGCCCATGTGTTGTAACTACAATGGTCTAAGAATTCATGCCAAATCACAAGCCAAAAGTCCAAAAGAAACAAGCTAAGTACGACATGTTGTATGCTTAAGCTTGTCACCAAAAAGATGACTTAGGCTTGAAGAAATGTATTTTTCTTCACTATGAAGAATCCCAAACTAGGTATGCAAAACAAAGCATAAACTCAAAAGCTTACTTAGACTTGAAGAAATCATGCCAAAATTGCCAAGTAACCAACTAAAATCAAATAAAAAATCATGGAATAAAGGTTGCTTTGGCTTGAAGAAAGGTTGGTTCCTTCACCATGATGGAACCAAGCAGCTGGGCGTGGACGTGGTGTGAGCTAGGCGGCCAAGCAGGTCAAAAACCTAGCCATGAAGAAAGCTTGGTCAACTCATCAAGCAACCTTCCTATTCTTTACTTGAAGGCCAAGCACATGACCTCATGCATGCCATATGTTCTGAACAAGCAAGTATGAGGTGTCACCATGCATGTAACCTAGCTCACAACAGGATGTCCAAGCTAGCTGCCCAAGATGGGACAAGCTGCTGACTCACCAACTTGGGTGAGCTTGGTCAGGCGCTAGGCGGCCAAACAGGGCAGCTAAGCTCCCATGACTTTCCCTATAAAAGGCACACCCACCTCCCCACTTTAACATATGGTAAATACATTGTAAATTCATCTTCTTCTTTTCATTTCGGTTATTTCTCTTTTTAGAGTGTTCTAAGGCTATTCTTAGGCTTTTAGTTCATAGAAATTCAAGGGAATGGAGTTGGCAAATGAGGTGCAAAAACATGATTTTTTAACATCATTTGGAATCAAAAGCATCTCATCATTGGATAGATAGCTCATGCTCCTTCATATTGATATGGATTATGGTGTAAGGTTATTTATTCTCTTCATTTGAATCATATTTTGATTTCAATACATTCAAGTTAATACTTTTTGGTTAAGTTTTGACTCTTTAACAAGTTCTTAATGCGATTTTAGCTTGATCACCTAAAACTTGTTTTAAAGATCCAAAAATGCTTCTGAAAATGCTAAGTGTCAAGGATTGCACTAGCAATGTTTTGATGAAGACAAGGAGTTAGTAAAAGCTTAAAGATGACTCAACAATCAACATGTGTAGAACTCAATGGTCATATCTAGACTAGGTTATAAATAGAAGTTATATTTCTAAGTGGTCTGGGATGTGTGTCTTAGGTAGTGGTATAGGTTAGGTAAACCTAGATGCAAGTCTCACAAGCCATTAATATTGACATATCATATTCATGAGGCATATCATCTAGTTTATTATATGTTCATGCATTAATCATACATGTTATATGTGCATATTAGGCATAACATAATTGCTAAAACATGTATAGGAGTCAAGCATAACATATAAGTAGTTTACCATTTAATCATATATGCTGGTTAATCGATTAACGTGGAGTCTTAATCGATTAACGTGTCTGTTTTCTGTGGTAACTGCGTAACTGAAAAACGGTTAGTAGAGCCAAATCTGTTTTGTATAAATTGTGTTAACTTGCAGAAACGTGAAGCATTGCATATTATTTTGTTGAATTCACAATTTACTGTATTGTATAGGCAGAAGAGACATGTATGTGTGAGAAAGAGAGATTAACATGCTTAGTTGATATTGTTCATGATGTATTGCATGTAGTTTTCATGTGCTTAATCTCATTCATTCTTTCTTGCATGTTCATGCATTCTGATTAGAGAATTTTGAGAAAGAATTCTGTGTTCTCTATTTTGTATTAACTCGCAGACATTCATTATGGCTTTTGTTACTTGAGTGTGGGTTAATCTTTGATTTTTCGTTGTTGTAATTTGAGCATATTAGTGCTTAGTAAAACTATGTTTTTGTATACTGTTTTGTGCATTGGATTTTGTCTCTTGCTGTCTTACCGCCATTGAGATTGAGTGAATCTTCACCAAGGCTTGGAGGTCTTGAATTTAGAGCGAGAATCTTGATTGGGGCTGGATTGCGAGAAAGGTTTTCTTGGGCGATAGGGATAGTCAAACCAAGGTTAGAGGTTCTTGAAATTCAAGAAAGAAGCATCTAGAGTCTTGTAATTGAATTGGTGTATGTAACAATACAAAGTTTTCAATACAGTGAAGAGAAATCTCCCAAGATCAGAAGGGGAGGCGCGTATGTAGTTTGCAAGTGGACCCGCAAACAAACCAAGATAAAAATCCTATTGTGCAAGTTGTTCTCTCTCAATCTCTTTTATAATTCAAGATGTTTTAATTCGTGTTTGAAGCTGATATTTTGCATACTGCTATTTTGCCAAATCCTTGTTAATTGTGCATAAAAATATATGTTGTATCTCTGCTTGTTTGTTGGTAAATAACTGAGCAAGAACCTAATCTTCCAATTCTATTTATGATACATGTTAATCGATTAAACCCACTAGTTAATCGATTACGTGGGCTATTTTCCAGAATCGGGTTTTGGTGCGAGAAACCGTAATTGATAACTGCTATACCTATTCAACCCCCTTCTAGGTGTGTCTAGACCACTGATACCTAACATCTTCTTCTTAAAGTGTTGACAAGTGAACTAAAAAGTATAACCTACACCTTAGTTCACTTTCCATATCAAACATCTACTTTAAGCAACTTATGTTCAAGGCTAAATGATGTTAATATAGCCTGAAGTAGGGTGTGACAACCTACTCCGACGAGTGGCACTTAAGTATTGTTTAGTGTATTACATAAGGTTTGAAGATCATCTTATCATTCTAGAAAACTAGAAGAAGGATTTATAAATGGTGTGTGCAATTAACCGAAAGTATAACACATAACTTGTAATGTTTTCAAAATCATTTGAGTCAAGAAATCATTCTATCTTTCAAATCAATTTTCCCTTCTTGAATTTTTAAATAGTTAGTTCTTTACTTTTTCATGTTTCTTAGTTCATAAAATCACAAAACAACTTTAATTGTTACTTCATTACTTTTGATAAAAGATACAAAGTATGAGTACATTTTTATTAGGCAATTCCTTGTGGTGTGACATAACCCTATACTATACTACAATTGAATCTTAAAAGAGATGCAAATGTAAAATAGTAAAGTGTTAACTTATAAATTTTATTTGTTGACAAAGAAAGAAACATTGAATCAAAGTGCAATTTAATTCATAAATTGTATCTTTGTGGAAAGGAAAAATACACAGTTATAATGAGTGATCTAACTACTAACATTTATTTTCTGTGAATTACTTTATGCAACTAACATTTATTTTCTGTCATTTACATTTCTGCAACTAACATTTATTTATTGCTTTATTCTTTATTCTTTATACCAACCCTTCTAAAGAAGTGGTACGATTAAATTATAACTTTATTGCTTTATTTATTTGTTCTTTACAAACCTTCCATAAGGAAGTAGTTCAGTTAATAAAGGAAAACGAAAGTAAATATCATTCATTATCACTTGTGTTAAATTTCTAAATTCATATCATTATACCAGCGTTAGAATTTAATCCAATAAAGCCAAGATGGTATAAAATTGTTAATAATTCAATAAAGATAAGTTTTTGATTAAAGGAACATTCTTGAAACCATTATACCGGTGTTGAAATTTATTCTAGAAAAGCCGAGATGGCGAGCAAAGAATCAACCTATCATTAAATAAAGAAATCAGAAACTTATTGCACTTCAATAAGCAAGCAACAATAACTCCTTCAACAATTACCATAGGCAGGGAAATCACTAATTGTGCTTAACAACAAAACCCTCAAGTTGAATCTTTCTTTCCTATACGCATCATATACATCTATGATTGTCTCCCACATTTGCTTCAAGTCTTTAATTAATGGAGCCAAATATATGTCTAAGTCATTTCTTAATTGTTTAGGTCCAGAAATTAACATAGATAATATCACATATTGGGTTAATTCCAACAACATTGGCCATATACTATGGGAGTAAGTTTGAACACTATGTGGGTTAATTCCATCAGTTGAAAATGCAAGGCGTAGATTTCTTTATTCTTGACCAAAACTAGGATAGTCATTATCAATTTTTGCCCATTGAGGAGAATTTGCAGGATGTCGAATCTTGCCATCATTAATCCTTTCTTCATCATGCCATGACAAATTCTTTGCTTCTTTCGCAATGTTGAAATTGCTTAAATCTTACTTTGATGGAAAATACCATACAACATTCTTGAGAATTGAGTCTTCCTTCTTATATCGCGATGCATTACATTTAGGACAAAAATTTTACGAAACATTCTCATTAAAAAATAAGATGCAATAATTTTCACAAGCATGTATTCTATTGTAATCCATGCCAAAGGAGTGTAACATTTGTTTAGCATCATAGGTCCAAGAAGGGAACACATTATCTTCCGGCAATATATCCTTTAGAAGTGCAATTAGGTCTGTGAAACTCTTATCACTCCATCCATTAATAGATTCACCGCTGCCAATCTCGTCAATTTAGTAAAACCATCCTATAATGGTTTCTCAGTATCACTTATCAAATGCTGAAACATCTCAGGACAATCTTGAAGAACCTCTTCGACAATATTGGCCATTTCCTCGAAATGATCACCGTCATATGGATTTGTGTTGTTCTCTTTCATATGCATCTCATCACAATCCATAACATTTCTTTCTCACCATGCCTTGTCCAACATGTGTAACTTTGATCAATATCGTGACACACTAAATGAAATTTTAACTCCTTTGGAGTAACTTAGTTTGAGTAACAATATTTTAAGATAGGACATACAATTCTATTAGATTTTTCAGCATTCTCAATTGCAAACCTAACAATTATAATACAAAACATATCAATTACAGATATATATATATATATATATATGCATACATACATATATATATATATATATATATATATATGAGTGAGCATAAGGTGAAAATCGCACCTTAGAAGGAACTACATGTATAGGGTCTATTGGTCAAGCCATATAAGTGCCTATAGTCCCTCCCACTGTCAAGATATCCTCATTGAGAGGAATTGGCAGCAATGCATCATCATTGATTGTAAGATCAATAAATTCCTTCACATGATGGAGTGGGATAGGTGCATTATGCAGCATAACATCTACCGAGTTGTACACTTTACCAACAACCACTATTCGCCTAGATAGGGTAAATGTTAATTAAAACATATAATTAGTTTACGACTATAATTAAACTAAATTGCAAATAAATTGAAATTAGTTACCTAAATTACCTTAGGAATGGGAATGAGAATGTTGTTAAAAGCATGGATGTAACTCTCATTGATGCTTGAGGGAACATTACCAACACCTTGTCGTTGCCACTCAGCTTCCTTCAGCTTTATTGATTTCTCAAAGTCATTGAATCGTTGCAAGAGGGTATCCAATTGGCTTTAAATCCGACTCAATTGGGATTTGGTTGCACGCTTTTGATGGGGGTACAAATGTTTGCTTGCTAACCCAAATCCTGCACCTCAGATACGGCAAGAGTACTCATGTAGTCATAGTGCCTTATCAAGTACCATATGACTATTTGGGGTTCGTAGCCCCCCCTCGTTTTTCGTTTTTCTTTTAGTTAATTAATCACATTGATAAATAAATTATGGAAATCAAGTTTAATTAAATTATCGATGAGCACTTACAACAAGGCTTGCCACTTCTTGAACTTTTTCATTATTCATGACATCATCCTTGTTCTTACGGACATCTACCCATAGAACATCGAGGTATACTGCATGTGCAGTCAAAGGTGGATCGTTTTGTTCCAGCTATCAAAACATAACCAATAATAATGTAATTAGATATATGGACACAAAATATAGCCAAAAATGTACTTACAAATTAACTATACTTACAAATGTTTCCTCGATTCCTCTATACTCCACTCGAGAAGTTCAGTATGGATACAAAGACATAGATGCCATCTTGCTGTTTTCATTACTTACTTTCTACAGAAACAAACAACATTAACATCAACAATCATATATATGTATATAGAAAAGCATATATAAGAATAAAGTCAATACAAAAAAAGATGACTTTACCAAGAAAGACTCGTCTTGCGTGCATGTAGTGACAAAAGTCTTACAATCCTCATCTTCAATGACATTTGCATATTTGGTTGGAGGTTTGAGGTTGATATTTCTATCAGCATCTCTGATACATTTTCCAGCATTAGTTCTGAATTGCAGAGAGCCTTGCTGGCAGATTTAAGGATGTAATCCTCATGCTCCTCACCAACATCAAAAGTAGGCTAAAATCACATAAATATACATCATATATATATATATATACATATACATTGCATCAAAACACATATACATTACATCAAAACAAAAAACACATACTGAAATATAAAAATATTGTTATTTCATTCTAGATATGCTTCTTTACGGTACTCAAAATCACATTAGTCCATTTGTAGAATGTTATAGGCATATTCAGCCTAACCACGACCCCAATATTGATTACTAATGTGTTGCTCCCCTTCAAGTTTACAGGTTGGCCTTTTTTGTTCCATTCAACTTCTAACTTCACCTCCTTACTTCTTTCACTAATGACATGCTTCATGGAAGTCATTCCACGTGAAGATTGTTTATGAACAACGAGTTGCTTGACTTATGGAATCAGTGTTGCATTGTCACCACTGTCAGAATCATGATCACCATGTTGGGAAGCCATTGATGTAAGTTTTTTGAGCTCGTATGAGGTTCCTGCTTATGAGGTTTTTTTTTGCACAAGTTTGAGAGTATAGAGGGAAGTGAATCAACTTTAGATATTTAAAACGTTATAACAAAACAACAGCGTTCATTTAAGCAATCATTGTTGATATGACATATTCAACAACACTTCTTTAAGAATGAGTTGTTGATATGACATCTTCAACTGTGCATTCTTAAAGAAGCGTTATTGAAGAAGTCATATCAATAACTCATCCTTAAAAGAGCGTTGTTAAACATCCAGGAGGTGAAACTAGCTTTTGACAGATCATCGTCAAACAGTGCACCCTTAAAAGAGTGTTGTTAATCATCCAGGAGGTGAATTCTGCTTTTGATAGCTCATCGTGATAATAAATCATCAGCCTCCATTAATCATGTGTTGTTGAATAAATGTAAATTAACAATGCATTCTCAAATGAGCGTTAAAGTTTTAATATATGTGTTATTGTTGATAATTATATGTTGTTGATTACAACAACATATAATTATCAACAATACAACACATATATTATAAACAGTAATATTGATGTATACAATACCATGAATATTTGATGAGTTATATTGTAGAACAAAAGCAAAAAAATTCATTCTTTAAGTTAAACACTGATATATATGTTTCCCAAATATAATATTCAATTCGATCACAACAGTAAAATAGAATTAACCATTCAAAAATCAAATACAATTGTTGATGGAGTTTACACAATTAATCATCCAAAAGACAAACCTGAAAAAAGAAATTAACAACATTTGTTTAGTCGAAGAAATCATCCCTTATGTGCCTAAAAGAATTAAGAAATTCCACATAGTTCTGGTCATCGTCCCTTGTAACCGTTAAGAATGGCTGCAAAAAAAAATTAGACGTAAAGATAAAAAGATTAAACATTCAAATCTAGTAAATTAAGCAAAATTTACATACACATTTTTTAGGAATATCTTTTTTATATTTTTTTTAACAAAACTTTCATTTTCCTTTCTATCTCCTATCTTTGGTTTCTTTGTTTTTCCTTCCTTTTATTTTCTTCTCTTTGGGTACCATGACTAATTATAAAATGAGACAATGAAAAATACAATGACTAATTAGACAAATACAATTACAAATATAAAACACAAAGATGTTTCACTATAAATTTTACACTATATAAGTCTATAACCTTAAAGACCACAACTAAGGTCTTATTCCCATATAACATTTTGAAGATATAAAAATTAAGAAGCAAAAAAAATAAATTTCATTTTCTTGGATAAGAAGCAAAGTCTTTACTTCAATCAATAGGGAAGAAAATAGGGAGAAAAGAAAAAAAGTGTACTTACTGAAACATTAGTGTGAAAGAGAATCGCTATTGCCGTCCTTGGTTGATGCGCAAACAAACAAAAAAACGTATAACACTACCATTAAGTTTTCGGATATGTAAACGTCATATCCAAGAAACAACGCTCATATAAGAAAGTGGTGTTACTATGTCATCTTCAATAGATGTAAATTAACAGCGCTACCTTAAAGGTGCGTTGTTAAACAGAACTCATTCAAGTTAGCGCTAACATCATTGATGTTCAACAATGCTTTTTCACGCCTGCGCTATAGAAGTTATATATGCATATCCAAATTGATAGCACTTTCTTGAATGTGTGTGTTGTTGATGTTTTTTGCCTCATTTTTAACAAGGTCATTCTAGCAAGCGCGGTTGAATGATTGTGGTTTATTATGTTATTTGGCATAGTGAAATATATGAAATTGAATAAATCCCGCAAAAAAATACAACAACAGATAAGTACATCTATTTAATTATATCACAATTATTTATTATTTCAAGTTATGAGAAAAATAATCAAACAATTAAAATGTATGTTTAACCATGCATTTAGCTAATATGGGCTTGACTTACTTAAAACCATCCCTAGTAGAGTTGTCACTTGTAGCATCCCGATTTTCGAAGTTGTCAATATGTTTCTCGCGGTTAAAATGTAGGAACTAAATTTAAGCCTACTTTGGAGTTAAATAGTCAATTTAAGTTAGAAATTTACATTTCGAAGTCAGATATGGCTTAGAGAAGGTATAAGCACTTTGTCCATCCATAGTAAGATTGTACCCTCACTATTTGCATTAATAAAATTATACCTTGAAAATATTGATTATTTATCTATATCTAAAAGGGGAAATTATTTATTTTGTTGTTGCATCTGACAAGACATGATCATGCTCATATGTATGCCTATGAGCAATAGGAAATCAACTCTACATAGTCTATAGTAGAAAATATAACATCCTAAATTTCAGCTCTCTACTCATATATAAATGTATACATATATAAATATATATATTATTTTCTTAAATAATAGTGAGTTGTGTGAAATCAAGTTATCATGTACAACAGATTATTTGAGTAAGAAGTCAACTTACTTGAGTTATAGATCAGTAGTGTGAGGAGCTAACCAATGAGTTATGAATCATGGAATTTCAATAGGATAATTAACGATTTAGTTTTTTCACATACATTAGAGATATACATGAAGTTGGAATGGAAAATTAGTGAATTAGAAACTTAGTTGAAAGTTTCGCACAGTTTGGGATTTAACTATTATCTGGTAATCTATCATCGTAGGACCTCGTCCAAAATGGACTGAGAGGCTTTAAGATTAGTATAAGCTAATACCATGTTATTAGTATTGAGGTTTTAATGACATATAGAGTCATTATTTACAACTTTCCGTGCATGTACATTAAAACTTTTATGTTAATCCTCTAAGAGTATGGACTATTATCGATACTCATCTAGATAATGTTTAACATTATCTTAAAGTATCTTAGAATGCAAGAAACCAATCCATATAACACATAAAGTGTCAACCATACATGATAGTAACTTAGGGACCAAGTAATTATCTTTTATGTGATTAAGGTTCACTAAACCTTTATCAATTTTTTTTGGGCCTGAATTTTGACCCAAGCACAACCACAAATCTCTCCCACTAATATATAAATACTCATAAGCATCAAAGGGCTGGTCATAAACCTCCACAAAAGGTCAAACAACTGATCTTCTTCTCCGCTCTCTCTTCCAAGGTAGTTGGTTAGCAAGGAAGCAAGGGAGCCCTTCCTCTTCCAATTTCTTGCATGCAAAGACAATTCCAACATAATTCAGGAATGGGGAATCCATTTCCAAACTCAAATCATCTAAATTAATTCATTTCAATTGTCTAAATTGTGTTTCAAAAATCCAGCACCTATGGTGGTATGGTCAAGCTTGTAAGTGTTGTTACATCAGCTTGTCTCCCTTAAATTGAGTGGTTGTTGACCCCAAGCTTCGGTTTTGAAATTTCAATTTGGTGGTCTTCTGTTTGCAGGGTTAGGGTTTTATTTGGGTGATCAAAGATCCATGAAACCAGTTCTAAAGATATGATCCTCTAATGATCTTTAGCAAAATCTACAACCTAGGTTTTACTATATGTATTGTCTCTTTAGGGCTAAGTTTTCATTGCATGCATGTGTTGTAACCTCCAAATTTCAAAATACATGTTTAATCCCTTTTTTTTATGATTTAGAGTTCTGCTTCTTTAACAATCCCCAAAATCCTTGTGGTTCAACCAAACTCCAACTTGTGGTTTATGTGGTAGTTAGGTTTAAGTTATCAAATTGAATGAGGGTAGTGTCTATGACCTTAATTCTTGAAGTGCATGTTGATTACCTTTTTTTTAGGAATTTAAACCCTAGTCTCAAAGTGTTAGGGGCTAATAGGTTCAACCCCTCTATCTTGTACTCCAAGTGAACCCATCTTGTTTGATATCCAAGCACTCTATGTTATATACTGTTGTTGCACAAATATTCTGGATCACTAAGGGTATGTTTTAGAAATTAGAGGACCCCAATTTTGTTACCTTTTTAATTAGCTCCACGTTGATAAGTGATTTGTCAAGTTTGGATAGGTAGGGAGTAAGTTAAGCCCTATCTACCAAACTACTTTCTATTGTCTTCCAAAATATGGTCACTTATAAAGATCACTTCAAAACTTTACTTTCCAATCATGATCTTAGATATCATAAGTATTTATCCCTTTCTGTATAAAACAAACTTTCCAAATTGATAAAGTTCTCTCAAATCAATTAAGTCATTTGAGAGTTATGCTTGTTTTACCAAAATAAATTATATTCTGAACTAGTCCTGAAAAAGGTTATGGTTGCCTATAAATGAGGCTTTTGTAATTGTATCATATAAACCTTAAATCCAAAACCATAAAATACCAAAGATTTTCCTTATTAAAAGATATTTCTAGAGTGACCAAAAGTGTAAGTTGTCATTTAGCCATCAGAGAGTTATGTTGGGTACCAATAAGTTAAATCACACTTAGAGGGAGGGGGGGGGGGGGAATAGATGTAACGGATCACTAGTCCCACTTTTCCGATTAATGCGCACAAGTGAAAGCTGCTACAGTTAATCGATTATGATCAGTGTTAATCGATTAGGAACAATTTGAATAATAGACTATGAATAGTTTGATTAATCGATTATATACAGCTTTAATCGATTATATTGTACCTTGATATTCTTGAAAACAAATTTCTTGCAATGCAAATAATGATGATTAACAATATTTATTGCCATAAATTGATTCTTGATTTTACACAGATTTTAACACTTAGCACAAATTACAGAAATCAATCAAATGAGAAATCAATGTAGACTGAAATGTAAAAAAGATAGGAAAAGAGAAAATGATGAAGGATTTTTATCTTGGTTCATTTGCGAATTCACTTGCAAACTACATCCATGCCTTCCCTTTTGATCATGAGAGATTTTTCTTCACTATGGAAATTATATGTTCTTTTATAAACAAACTTCCAATACAAGCAACAATACGCTCCCTTCGTGGAACCGATGAGCCCCTCACTTCGGTTTGGACATTCAGCTCACCTACTCGGATACCTATACTTTTTGTGACTCTAGTCCCAACCTCCATTTCACTCGAATCAAGACCTCTTGCCCTCGTGAAGAGACATACCAAATCACAGCCAGGATTTTCTCATTCTCTTTTTCAGGTGATACAAACATACCAAGAGACAACTCCTTAAATAACAAGTTTTTGATGAGTTATTATGCACACTTAATATGCAAATATAACATTTACATTGAGGTCTAAAACCCTATGCAGAACATTGATGCACTTTAGAAAATATTTTCCCTCACTTTTCTCTCTATGATTTCAAATAAAATTATGCAAGAGTTCACACTATTCTACACTCAGAGAATAAGCAAGATGATATGAAGTTTCTGTAATGAAAATCTTGGTTTTCTTTCTCTCAAATGAAAATTATAAATCTAATTATTCTACACCTTAGTTAAAAAACCGCTTTTATATGAAAATGATTTTAACTGATGTTAACCGATTATCTACCTAGTTAATCGATTACCGTGCTTATCCAAAATAATTTTTCTATTAAGGCTTAATGAATTATCAATCCCTTTAATCGATTAACAATCCATAAATCGTAAGAAGTTAGTCATTATAACTCCTTTTAATCGGTTACACTAATCCTTAATCGATTAATGGATTTCAACAAGATATAGTCGATTATCAATCATGTTAATCGATTTATATATATGAAAATGGTTGTCATTGATGCATGGTAAACATTCTATATGATGAAAGAACATGCAACACATGATTTTGAAATAGATGCTACCTTTATGCGCAAAAACCATGTATGCTTAATGTAGATGCATGATTATGCAATGCCTCAACCTATATGAAAACTAGGCAACCATCTTAGGACTTCTAGAATAATAAAATAATCTTAAGTCTACGATGTTGACCTTGAGTCTTTGGCAAGCTTCCATTTAACTCCTTGTCTTCATAAAAACTATATAGGTCTATCATAATGGCAACCTTTGAATATTTGCCATTTCAATCCCCCCCTTTTGATGATGACAAACTCAAGACAATTCTATGTTTGATTGGCTTGATGTTGGATACCATGTGTTTGCAATGGTTGAATCATGATGCGTTGCTGCCCTTATTTTTTTATCCCCCTCAATCCATGTAGGAGGTGATACAAGGGTAGCACTTCAAGGTTATATGCAAAAGCTTAATACACCATGCACAACAAATCAAACAACACTTTCTCCCCCTTTTGGCATGATCAATAAGCTATGATATTATATTATAATACAGCCAAAAGTAAGGATAGATTTTCAAAATGTTTACAAGTCTTAATCGATTAAGTAATCAAGAATAATCAATTAATCAGTTTCAAAAAGAATAAAACAAGTTGACAATTGATGTAGTTAATCGATTATTGGTAGGGAGTTAATCGATTAAACAGAATAAAAACTGATTATGGCAGAAATGAATTGCGAGATATATCCATGTTTGTGTAAGTAGACAAGTTATCACATAATGATTAATGGTATATAGTGTCATCAAAGATCACACAATAGTTCTTACATAACCAAATTAAGCTAGAAAATTATGTGAAATTACAAAACGCGTGCATGGGATACATAATAAGTTCAAAACATATTACAACCATAGCCAAAATACAATCTCAAAAGATACACACATCCTATACTCTAGACAATCCTATCTAGGTTAATCTTGAGGTGGTGGTGGTGGTGATGAATATCCATGAATGACGCGTACAATTAAGATGTTACAGTCAAGATCCATGGATAACCTCTCTTGCTGATGCTGGAACTCAGCCATCATGGAGTCCCTCAAAGATTGTAAATGGACATCAATACGCGCATTTAGGCGTTGTTCCATGGCAGCCAAGCGTGCTAGTCCAAACAAAGGTTCCTGAGGCACAACATTTGCCCCGAGTTGTGATTGTCCAATGTTTGGCTCACTAGGATATGCAGCAATGTCTTGATCATATGAGTCTCCATTCATATTGGCATTGTGATCCTCTTGATACGTCCATATGTTACCAAATTTTTAAATGCCCATTTTGTGAATGAGATTGTCACCTACTAGGTGCAATCGGGAATTTGTAGCCATGATGTCCACATCTGACGTGTCGATTTCGAGATAATCAATAACACGAGAGATGAAAATCCCATAGCAAGCAACCTAGATGAAGATGAGGCTATTCCATTCATAACCTTTAAAATTTTTCTAGACCAATTAACCACAATTCATTCCCTTATAGCAAACATCAGCTTGACATCATTGATGGTTGGTTGAGCATGGTTGGTGTTCCTCTAAACCAAAATGTAGTGTTGAAAGATTTGTTTCTGATGCTTATGTTATTGAGGCAGCAAGTTTCTAATTATTTTATTTAATGACAGGTCGATTCTTTTCTCATCATCTCAGCTTTGTTGGAATAAATTCCAACGCCGATATAATGGTTTCAAGAACGTTCCTTTAATAAAAAACTTAGGTTTAGTGAATTATTAATAATTTCATACCATCTCGGCTTTGTTGGAATAAATTTCAACGCCAATATAATGGTATGAATTTAGCAATTTAACATAAGTGATATTTATTTTCATTTTCCTTTATTGACCGAACTACTTCCTTATGGAAGGTTGGTAAAGAACAGATAAATAAATCAATAAAGTTAGAATTTAACCATACCACTTCTTTTGAAGGGTTGGTATAAAGAATAAAAAATAAAACAATGAATAAATGTTAGTTGCGGAAATATAAATGACATAAAATAAATGTTAGTTGCGGAAAGTAAATGACAAAAAGTAAAATTTAGTAGTTAGATCACTCATTATAACTGTGTCTTTTTTCTTTTCACAAAGATACAATGTATGAATTAAATTGCACTTTGATTTAAGATTTCTTTATTTGTCAACAAATACACGTTATAAGTTAACACTTTACTATTTTACATTTGTATCTCTTTCAAGATTCAATTGTAGTATAGTATAGGGTTATGTCGAACCACAAGGAATTGCGTAATAGAAATGTACTCATACTTTGTATTTTTTTTTATCAAAAGTAAGAAAGTAACACATAAAGTTTTTTTGGTAATTTTATGAACTAAGAAACATGAAAAAGTAAAGATACTAAGTATTTACAAATTCAAGAGAAGAATATAGTTAGAATGATGGAATAATTTCTTGAACAATATCAACATAAGAATTTATGCAAGTTATATGTTATAATGTGGTTAAACCATACACCATTTCTTAACCTTCCATCTAGTGTCCTAGCATGGAAAAGATGATTTTCAAACCTTGCATAATACACTAAACAATAGTTAACTGCCACTCGTCGGAGTATGTTGTCACACCCTACTTCAGGCTCCGTTAACATTTTTTAGCCTTGAATACAAGTTGCTTAAAATATATGTTTTCATATGGCAAGTGAAATAAGGTGTAGGTTATACTTTTTAGTTCACTTGTCAACACTTTAAGAAGAAGCATGTTTTGGATCTTTAAATCAAGTTTTAGGTGATCAAGCTAAAACGGCATTAAGAACTTCTTAAAGAATCAATATAACCAAAATAATAACTTATATAAATGAAGAAGAAGATAAAAGTACAAGAACCTACATCATAGTCCAACTTTTTGGAGCATTAGCCATCCATCCAAAGATTAGATGCTTTTGGTTCCAAATGAGGTTACAAAAATCATGTTTTTGCACCTCATTTGCCAACTCCATTTGCTCTGAATTTCTATGAAATAAAAGCCTAAGAACAGTCCAAGAACAACCTAATAAAGAGTAGAACCAAAAATGAGAAGAAAATGGTATGTACAATGATGAAAATGGTGGAGAATGGAGCTTCCTTTTATAGGCAAAGCTGAAAAATGCCCAGCTGCTTGCTTGGGGCTGTTTGGCCCTCCCAAAGCTGGTGGGTCAGTAGCTAGCCACCCCTAGTGGCCAGCCTATTGTAGGCTAGACTCCATGCAAAGTGACACCTCCTACTTGCTTGTCATAGCTTAGGTCATGCATGAGGTAATATGTTTGGTCTTCAAGTAAAGAATGGCAAGTTGTTTGGTGACTTGGCCTAGCTTCCTTCATGTGAAGGTTTTGTGTGGCTGGTTGGGAGCTAAGCTCCTCTTTGTCCACGCCTAGCTGCTGGACAGAATTCTTCATGGTGAAGGAACCTACATTTCTTTAAGCTGAAGCAACCTTTTTCCCATGGTTGTTAAATTAATTTTGGTTGGTTACTTGGCACTTTTGGAATGATTTCTTCATGGCAAGGTAAGCTTTTAATTTATGCATTTTGCTTGACACACCTAGCTTGGATTTCTTCAAGGTAAGGTAATGTACCTTTCTTCAAGCCGAAGCAATCTTTTTTGCTACAAGCTAAGCACATATAATGCCATGTTTAGCTTGTTCGTTTTGAGCCAATCTTTTTGTGGTTTTGGCTTGTGATTTGGCATGATTTCTTGGCTATCTTTAAATTAATACTTTTTGATCCATTTTCCTAAAAAAATTGAAAGAAAACTTGGATAAGTGGTGATAAAAAATTATATTATTCAAACGTACAAAATTTATCTAAAAAGTGTTGAATTAAGTTAGTTTTCACATTTTAGCATAGGATAAGTGCTATGAAAAGTATATGAAAATTAGGTATTTTTTGCACTTATCAATACACAATTAAGTAATGCAATACACAATTTTCAACAGACAATAACCCAGCCTTGGTCTATTATCCTTGTACATATAAATGAAGTCCTCTTAAACATGCTATATACATTTCAATAGCGTCAAATGAGTCCCATAACTCATTGTTGCAATCTCCTAACATAGATCCATCGCTTGATAATCCTCCAACATCCAAAAACAATTCATCATCCAAATCTATCATTTTTTCCATTACCTTCGAAGCATATACCCCATCCTTATACCGAAAATTACTATAGAATTCCCTTATGAGTGATGGATATATTTTACCTTTCAATTCCAAAAATTTATTTTCACCTTGGTTTTCTAATCCAGTGGGAACTCGAAACCTTGTTCCACCGGCCACACCATATATGCAAATCGAATATAGGTTTGTTTCCTTCCTTGAACTTTGGCTAGTCTTGCTTCTTGAAGGATTAGAGAGTAATAGGGGTCACCATGGTCCATTCTTCCACATTGAGAGGAAGAGGAACCTATGTCCACACCTTGTGAATGCTTAGTAGTGGTCTTCACCCTTCTTGGACTTGGTGCACTCATGGTTTTCAGGTATGGGAGTGATTAATCGATTGAATAATCAATTTTTCCAATTTGGGATTAGGGTTCCTAAAAAGTGGGAAAGGTTAGGGTTTCATATTTTGGTGAAATTGAAGATTGTAGGAAGATGGAGATGAAGTGATAGGATTAGGATTTGCTTTTGCTAAGATTGAGATCACTCAATTTTGGGAGAAATCCAGAAGGGGGGAAGTAAAGAGTTTTCAGGGTTATAATGTAAAATGACCTAGAACAACACTAGAACCTGATATAATGCTGCAGTTAATTGATTAAGGTCAGTGTTTAATCAATTAAACACTTTAAAAAATTTCATTTTTCAAAAATTTGAGCCCAATCAATCAATTAAGCACCTTGTTAATTGATTAAAACAAGATGAAAATTTATTTTTGTGAGATTTATAGGGTATACTAAGACACTATACCTAAGACACTAACCTACATGGTATATGACATACTAAAGAATTAGAAAAACAATCATGAAATCAGTTAAGCATAAGAATCATGCATTCATAACAAATGTCACATATAAGCATATATGAAAGATCAAGATGTAGATACTTCATGATATGTTTAACAATAATAAAATGTGATTCCTTATGTAATGCTTGGTATCTCACACACATACATACACTAAACATAATATCGGGACGAATAGAAGTTAGATACAAGAATGAAACAATTATGTCACGATATTTTTTGACCTCTATTGCTTTACCTTTTTCATTCTTGTCAGGATAGCAGAATGATGCCATAGGTGTTGTCGCTTCATTGCATTTGTTCACCTCGTACTTTTGTTTGATGAGTGAATATCCTGCTTCTCATTTAATTAACTTTATCCTTAAGTGACAGATCAAGAAACTTCGATCGATCAACCGTTATATGCCTCGAACCATCATTATCCAAAATACAAGTGTTGTCTCTGCGTCCGAAGGCATACCTGCAAAACAAGTTACTTGGCTTGATTGGCTACCCAAGTCATATTAGGCCCTTTCTTTTTAGTAACCAAGGGATCTAGTCCCTTTTGCACTCATACATATTTGCCACTTGGCACGCTATATTTTCTAACATAACAAGATATCAATGTATGACCATATGTACTACAGTCAAAGCAAGTAGGCATGTTATGATTAAATCTTTTATGCATGTGAACTACTTGTTTTCTATATGGTTTTCTTCTATTCTTAGGTTTGTAGCCTAGACCTTCATGGTTACCTACATTTCTAGATGCAACAAGTAAGTTGTTTAGGTTTTGACTACTATAGGTGAACTTAGCTAATTTATCTTTCAACTCAAAATTTTCAGCATTCAAAACAATACATTGTTCACATATAGGAGTCTCAACTAGTACAAGAGTAAATAAGGTCAAGAGTCTCATTTTCTAGTTTAATTTCATTTAATTCTTCTTGCATTTAGCAATTTTATTTTCATGCAACATGATGACTCTTTTCCTATCTACATTAACCTTAGCTAATTTCTTTAACTCCTCATGTAACTCAACAAAAGCACTATAAAGTTCATCATACGTAGGAGACTCTTCAAAATATGAAGAAGTATTAGAATATTGTACCTCATTTGTATCATCCTGTCAGTTGAGCTGCCAACTACTTGAATATTTGCCATTAAGCATAACTTGGCGGTCTCCTCTTCTTTGGATGTGCTAGATGTTGTTTCGTATTCCGAAATGTCCCAAACTATATATGCTTTCTTGAACTTGAATTTTCGGGGATTTCTCTTGTCGTTCTCAACTTTCTTGAGGTAGCTCGAGCATTGATAGCGCATGTGTCCTAGTTTGCCTCACTCATGGCAAGTTAGGTGGTATTTGGGAACCTTGCCCTTTCCAGTTGACTTTCTCGTCTCTTTCTTCTAAAACCATTTGAAACCTCCTTTCGTTTTGAGAAATTTGCCAAATTTGTGAACTAGGAGTGTCAAGTTCTCGTCATCCAGATCAGAATGAAATCACCGTTCTCTCTATCTTCTTGTTCTTGTGACGTTGTGGCTTTTAGAGAGATTCCCTTTTTCTTTCTGTATGTTTCCTCATGCATCGTTAAGCATCCTTACTCCATTTCATGCTCTTGGAGTTTTCCAAAGAGATTTGCTAGAGGCATTGAATCAATATCTTTCGATTCCATAATTGTCGTGACTTTGGGCTGTTAATTCATGTAAGACAACATAATTCTTTGTTAGTTAGTTCACCGTTAGCAAAACTCTTATCTAAAGCAACCCAATGATTAACTATATGAGTGAATCTTTTCTACATATCACTTATCGATTCATTTTGAAACATTCGAATAACTCATATTCGTGTGTTAATGCATATAATCTCGTGCCTTCGTGGGTTACTTGCTAAGCATCCCACATATCTTTTGCACTAAGGCACTTGAGACCCTAAAGAATTCGTCATATGATAAAGCAGAAGTTATGATGTTCTTAGCCGTAAGGTTGTGCTGGATTTTTCATTTCTCTTCATCAGTCCATAAGCCTTTAGGTTTTTCTTTAGGCTCACCATTCACCAAGTGCAATGGAGTAAAAGACCCATTGACAACGGATTCCCAAATATCCGTGTCGATTG
Source organism: Lupinus angustifolius (assembly GCF_001865875.1). Taxonomy (NCBI): domain Eukaryota; kingdom Viridiplantae; phylum Streptophyta; class Magnoliopsida; order Fabales; family Fabaceae; genus Lupinus; species Lupinus angustifolius. The sequence goes on from NC_032013.1 coordinate 1,513,382, forward strand.
CCCCAATAAAGATTCTCATATGCACTTTCCAATAGGCGTACACCTTGCCACTCAATATCGGAGGCCAGTTGATGGATGCGCCATCACCACCGAAAGGGTTAGTGGAACTCATAGTAAATATCTCTAGGATCAATGAGTAAAGCGGTCAATCTAGCACTTTCGTACTAGTTCTTATACCACTTGTTGGATACTAGTAAGATAAATCACACCTAGAGAAGGGTGAATAGGTGTAGTGGATCACTAGTCTCGCTTTTCCGATTAATGCGCAAAACAGAAAGTTGTTGTAATTAATTGATTATGATCAGTGTTAATAAATTATGCATAGTTTGATTAATAGAGTATGATCAATGTTAATAAATTATGCACAGTTTGATTTATTGATTATATACATCTTTAATCGATTATAGTGAATCTTTATATTCTTAAAAATAGATTTCTTGCAATGCAAACAATGATGATGAACAATCTTTATTGCCCTAAATTGATTATTGATTTTACACAGATTATTAACACTTAGCATAAATCACTAAAAACAATCAATTCAGAAATCAATAAAGACAGAAATGTAAAAGAGATAGGAATAGAGAAAGTGCTCAAGGATATTTATCCTGGTTCGTTTACAAGTCCAATTGCAAACTACATTTAAGCATCCCCTTCTAATCTTGGGAGATTTTTCTTCACTATGGAAATTATATGTTCTTTTACAAACAAACTTCAAATACAAGCAACAAGATGCTCCCTTCGTGGAACCGATGAGTCCTTTACTTCAGTTTGACCATTCAGCTCGCCTACTCTGATACCCACACCTTTCACGACTCTAGCCCTAACCTCCATTTTGCTCGAACCAATACCTCTTGCCTCGTGAAGACACCTATCTAACCCAACCAGAATTTTCTCAATCTCTTTTTCAGGTGATACTAACAAACCAAGAGACAAATCCTTGAATAAAAAGTTTTTGGTGAGTTATTATGCACACTTAATGAGCAAATATAACATTTACACTCAACTCTAAAGCCCTATTCAGAACCTTAATGGTTTTCATTCATGCATGGTAAACATTCTATATGATGAAAGAATATGCAACACATGATGTTGAAATAGATGCCTCTTTTATGCACAAAAACCATGTATGCTTCATGTAGATGCATGATTCTACTTATCATATATATATTTAGATGTAATGCCTTAACCTAACCTAGACTCAAAACTACGCAACCATCTTAGGACTTCTAGAATAATAAAATAATCCTACGACGTTGACCTTGAGACATTGGCATGTTGATTGTTGTGATGTCCTCATCTTCAAGCTTCCATTTAACTTCTTATCTTCATCAAAACTAAGTAGGTCAATCATAACGACAACCTTTGACTATTTTCCATTTCAAGCTTGTCAGTGTTGTTACATGAGCTTATCTCCTTTAAATTGAGTGGTTTCTGAAACCCAAGCTTCGGTTTTAAAATTTCGGTTTGGTGATCTTCTGTTTATAGAGATAGAGTTTCATTTGGGTGATCGTAGACCCATGAAACCAGTTATGAAATTATGATCCTGTAATGATCTCTAGCAAAATCTATAACCTAGGTTTTATTAAATGTGTTGTCTCTTTAGGACTAAGATTCTATTGCATGCATATGTTGTAACCTCGAAATTTCGAAATACATGTTTAATCCCTTTTGTTTTATGATTTAGAGTTTTGTTTCTATGATGAATGAGTCCATGAACTCAGCCCCAAAATCTTTGTGGTTCAACCAAACTCCAACTTGTGGTTTATGTGGTAGTTTAGGTTTAAGTCATCAAATTCAATGAGGGTAGTGCCTATGACCTTAATTCTTGAATTGCATGTTGATTCCCTTTTTAGTTTTAGGAAATAAAACTCTGGTCTCAAAGTGTTAGGGGCTAATAGGTTCAACCCCTCTATCTTGTACTCTAAGTGACCCATCTTGCTTGATATCCAAGAACTCTATGCTATATCTAGTTGTTGCATAGATATTATGGATCAATGAGTTTATGCTTTAGAAATTAGAGGACCACAATTTTTTTACCCTTTTAATTAGCTCCATGTTGATATGTTATTTGTCAAGTTTGGATAGGGAGGGAGTAAGTTAAGCCCTATCTACCAAACTAGTTTTTATTGTCTTCAAAACTATGGTCACTTATAAAGATTACTTCTAAACTATACTTTCCAGTCATGATCTTAGATATTATAAGTATATATCCTTTTCCGTATCAAAAAACTTTCCAAATTGATAAAGTTCTCTCAAATCTATTAAGTCATTTGAGAGTTATGCTTGTTTTACCAAATAGATTATGTTCTAAACTAGTCCTAAAAAAGGTTATGGTTGAACATTAGTTGACAATTACTACATAACTCCTTGCTTTAATGTCGAGTTCCATTCAAATTAATTTCATATAAAAATCATTGGACAAAGCTTTAATTCTGTGAATTTATCACAAAATTCATATATAGGAGTCAAACCCTATGAGCATTATTTTTGAAATTGAAATGATCATAACTTGAGATATACTGACTCCTTTCTAATGATTCCAAAATGAATGGTAATCATATTTAACTTAGTCTTTGTTTGCCAAATTTTGATGCTCAAGTTAATCCTAATTTCTCTAGAACACTTGTTAATATCCTACTTTTAGGGAGTATTCAACTCTAAGTCCAACTCACTCTAGTCAAAATTGATTATATTTTGCCAATGAGATTTTTATCGTGCTCGACTGAAATTCCATATATTCAAATGATATGTTTGAATATATTCTAATGTCTAAAACCACATTAACATAATTCTAGTTAATTTCTAATAAAGCTATAAGATTAGTAGTTTAATAGTTTTAAATATTATCAGGTACTCGTGATAGAGGCGGGCTGCGACTGAACTTTGTTGAATTGGATAAAAGTATAGGTATGGAAGGAAGTGCTTTCATATATCAGCTTAGAAATGAGGCCAAGATAGTCATGCATCTCTAAGCTAGGCCTAAGGCATATATAGTCGAATATTATTTATGTGGCTGCAGTAACTAGGTATTAAGATCCTTTGATTTGTAAATTACTGATTTAAGATTGAAGTATTTTACTTGGAATATGACTTTATGCTGGATATGTGATCTTATTTGGATAGACATGATTATCTATTTATCTTGAGAACTGAAATGACTGGTATGATTGATGTTATTTTTATGGAATAATTATGTGATGGTTATAAGTAATGTCAATTAGCTATATACTTGATATGACTGTTCAATCCTAATAATAGAATCGTCATTAATATGACTAATTGAGGATATTATATTGGTGTTGAATGAGTATTTCTTGAATGAATTGATTATTCAGAATATTGAATTAACTTTTGCATCATGATAGAATTGTCATCGTGTATTCTCATGACATGCCATATAAGTATTCATGATAGAGTGAAGTTTGAGAAGACTGTATTTCTGAGAAGAATGGAATGAAGGAAAGGAAAACTATTTTATCGAGTTTTTTCCAGCTAAGTTCTTTCATAAAATTACTTGATCGTATTTTACGAGAAAACTGGGAAAGCATTATTTTGGAAAATCGTGTCAGCATGTGGTTTTAAACAAAAGGGTTGATTTTCTAATTCTAAAGAAAGCTATTGGAGAAACCATATTTCTAAGGTCGTTTTTTTTAAAGTGTCAAATTAGTATAATTTGTCTTAGTTTACCATAAAATAATTCTTTTGGTCAAAACAATGTTTACTAAAGTTGTTGTCATTACCCTGCGAAGTTTCCATTCGTTCATCTTTAAAAACAAATTAGGCATGTCTTGTGTGGATAAGAAGACCCATGTCATTATATCTACCGTTGGTAGCATTGTTTACAGGAAGATATGACACTACAGATTTTGTGTTGAGAACCCAGAGGGATACCCTGTCTGCATGACTTTGTTGAGGGGACATTGTAGGTTGGGATTGATCTACCAGGAATAAGGTAGCTCCCTTGCATCGACAAAACTCCTCGCAATAACTATGGTGACCTCTAACACCCCCTTGGAGGAATCATGTTCAGGGTGATACAGTGGCTATCTTTATTGACTAGTGGGTAGACTGACATTACTGAGTGCATGGTAGTTCGCCTATGAGTTACCAATGGTTGGCACAATGCTCTAGTCATCCTATTTGATTCCTAAGAATAGCATAGAACTGGTCGGGCTTGACCAGTGTCGGTACCATTGCGTTTAAGGATGTGTTTGAGGAGGGCCCATATGAGTTATTTCTTCATGCACTCATTAAGAGAGTTGATAGTTGTGTCAAGATAGACACAATAGATATTCATACATCATGATATTGACAATCTAGATTTCATTACATTCATGTGATAATTTTATATGGCATCTGCTATGTAATTCTGGTATCTTATGTGTAGTTTATATACCATATGTGGAAGTACTTACTCTCCTAATGTTTTAGAGAGTATTTGACTTCATGGGGAATGATTGTGCCATCGTCCGAAGGAATATTGAAGATTTAATCTATATGGTAATCGATTAATAGAAGTAATTAATCGGTTACTCAATGTCATGTATGCTTTGTAACTGTTTTCTTAGTCATGTAACATGTTACGTAGTTCTAGTAACTTGTTACAAACTCTCACATAGTTTAGGTAACTTATTACCTAGATCTAGTAACCTGTTACACATGTCAAGTAACTTGTTACTTAGCATTTTTTACATTGTTTCAAGACTTATCCAATTCATTTCAAAATAGTTTTGAATTCTTTGAGCATTGCTACTAAATATAAATTGAGCATAATAGAAGTACATATTGAAGATTTAATCTATAATTTCCTCGGAGCTTGAATCTTCAATTTCTTCATAGTCTTCTTCCTTTTTCTTATTTTTGTGATTTCAGTGTCTTTATCAAAATTGTGCAAAGGTCAGGAGCAAGATCTTCTTCCTAATCTCCCCCTTTTGATGATGACAAACCAACATCTTTTGAAATTTGGGATTTGAATTTTTCTAAACTTTTAGCATACTTCATATGATATGACTTGTTTGACTTTGAGTATGTGCCCTCTACATTGTGTGCTCCCCCTTTGATTTATTATATGTGCCTAAAAATGTTTGACAGAAAAATACACAACTCCAACTTTCTCCCACTTTGGACTTCATCAAAAAGAAGAAAAGTCAGGTGTCCAGCATAATATATATATATATATATATATATATATATAGATATCAAAGGGTAACAAGGTATATTTGACTTGATTTGAGAGCCAAGGTCAGAAATTCTTTTTAAAAACAACAGTATGAAGTTGAATAATATCAAATGCTATAAGATAATGGAATAAACATTACATACCATATCATTCAAACAGTTAAAAGTAGTTCATACATGACTAAAAAGATAAGATATAATTAACAACCATAATCTAGCAGGTTCAACAACAACAACTAACTAAGCAAAATCCTAGACCACTACTCCTAAGAATCTGGATCTGCCAGCTCAGCATCCAAGTCCATGTAATCCAATCGGTTTGAAAAATGTCGAAGTTCTTCTTGGACATGATGGTTCACAGTATCAAGAGCATCCATCCTTGTAGTAATGTAGCCTCGAAGTAAAGACAACTCGTCCATAATCATCCGACTGGAAGGAGTGGAGTTAGAGGACTCAGATTTAACACGAAATGAGGTTCAAGTAGGAGAGTTAGTAGAAGGATTTCCTGGGTTAGCAGCCTATTGGTCACCATGATGCTTATAAATATGTCGGTGGTATCTTGAAAGAATCACATCTTGTGGATCACATCCTCATGAAATTTGTTATCCCGAGTATCAAGTAGGATCTTAGACTCACCAACAAAGGATACGCCACAATAATCAAGTATAGAAGTTAGGAGAATAACATAAGCCAAGGGTCCAAAATCGCCTCTAAAGGTCCATATTTGTTTCAATACCATTAATGTCCAATTGATTGGCACATTATGTTTAACGGCGTACATCAGTTGTAGTTCCATATCATTCAGTTGCGAATAATTTGAACTTTTTGGAACCACAATGTAACTCAAAAATTAATGAAGCAAACGATCCTCTAAGTTTAAATTTCCAACAAGTAAAATGTTTCAGTTTCTAACAGAATCACCGAAAGACCTTTGCTTACGTAGTTCAATTTACCTTTTTGAATATCTCCACATAGAGTAAAGGAAATCCAATTTGTTATACCCTTCTAAGTCACACTGAATATCTGATTCTACTATTATCCCTATGTATGGCATATTACCGCAAATGGAACTTAAAGTTCTAAAGTCTATGGCAATGTCTTTGCCTTTGACAATAGAGAAGATTTTATTCTTCTTGAAGTTTAGATTGTAGTAAAATACCCTTACAAGTTCAGCACAATAGGCACAATGCATTTCACAAAACTGAAAGAGAATTTGTACCTTAAACAGGGTAGGGAAAATGAAATCATTATTCTCAAAAGAACTTAACATACCATACTTACGAGTAAAAATGGTTTTTTTGTAGAAAATGCTCCTTCAAGACTTTGCGTTGTTCCACGTTAGCAAGAAGTTGCGCCAAATCCAATGTTTTGATCTCATCAGAGGCTTGTTGCATTCCTTGAGTCACCTTGGTACGTTGTTTCCTGGTTCAAGAGGATGAAGCCATGAAATTGAGTTTTTGGAAAACTAGGTTTTGGAGGTTTGAAGATTTGGGGGTTTTTGATTTTGACCACTAAACATAAAAATGATGATTTGAAAATGTTTAGAAATGAAAATATGGTATAAAGTAGGTCAAAAATCACTCAAAACGGTTGACAATGGTGGTTTGTCGAAGTAGGGGGGTTACCACGGTTGAGAGAATGAAATGGAGAAGATGAAGGTTGAAAATCCGAGATTTTGCCTTCAATAGCACAGAGTGTAATCGTTTACCACGATTGAGCAATCGATTACTCATTCTTACTATCCATGTAATTAACCGATTATTTAAAAGTGTAATCGATTACACTGTCCAGTTTTTGAATAATTAGGCTATCTGATGCCTTGTAATCGATTACCCTATTGTAATAATGGATTACACACCCCAAATTAGTAAAAATTAAGCAATTTAAAGCACATAAAAGCACAAGTAGGCATGAGATACATATAATGAAGCACATAAATTCAAATATATAAAAACATGTTTAGGACATATATGATTCATAAATTTATAAAAAGGATCTTTAGCTAAAAGTTTAGTAAAGGCTAATTGGCCTTGTGTATCAACAAATTCCAAGAGAACATCTTTCTTTTGGACATGATCCCTAAGGAAGTGATGTCTTATATCAATATGTTGAAAGTGTGCATGTCAAGAGGAACACTTTGGAAGGCTCTCCTTGAACGTCATGGTTTTGATGAGGACAACGTGTGCCTAAATGTGCTTGAAGATAACCAACAATCCAACGTGCTTGAGTCTTTTATTTGGTACTAGGCTTAGACTAGTTTCTAGTTTAAGTTGAGTCGAAGGCTTAGGGCACCTAAAACATGTCTCATATGCATTTATCTTTAAATCATTTCATCCATGAGATATGTTCATTTGATAATATGTTCATGCATTACATAAATACATGTATATATGCATTCTAGGCATAAAACTAAGTGTCAAACATGTATTATCTAAGTGCATAACATATTCGATGTTTTCTATTTGAAAATACACATTTTATTTAGTGTTAATCGATTAACCATACCTTTAATCGATTAACCCAACTGCTGTGTAAAGTGGTTGCCACTGGAACACGTTTTTGTAATGCAGTTAATCGATTAAAGGTTCCCGTTAATCGATTAACCTAACTGATTTTAAAGTGTTAAATCTGAAAAACTGAAAAACAGAATCAGTTATGATTTTTAGTCCCGTTAATCGATTAAGAAGGTATTTAATCGATTATCTGGGGTTCTGGACTGATTCTTTATAAACTGCGTTTTCAGAATTAATCTCATAAGTTGCATGTTGCATTTATTAGAGAGTTAGAGCATTCTACGTGTTAATTGCTGCATCTATTTGTTAATTGCATTAGTGAGTTTAGAAATGAGAGATTCCTTGCTTTAGGATTGAGTGCATTTCATGTTATAATCTCTCATGTTTTCCCTCACATGTTCATGCATATTTTTGATGCGTTTTTCATGAATTTTATAATTCTGTAACTTCTGTTTTCATAACTAATACTTGTCATTTCACATGTGTTTGTGTTAAATGTGCATTAGAGTAAAGCCTTCATGTTGTATTTGAGCTTAGGTATAGCTTAATATTACTCTTGTAATTCTTGTGTAATTGTTGTGAAAGGGAATCTCTTGGTGTCGTATCACCAGTAGAGATTGTGTGTTTCTTCATAGCTTAGAGTGTAAGAAAAGGAAAGAACGAGAGATTCTTTGGCTGGGGCTACGCCGAAAGAAACGTTTTCTTTATCGGTAGGAAGGGAGTCAAACCATTGGATAGTTTCTTTGATTTCTTGTCATTTGCTAAGTGTTGTAATTGGATAATGTGTTTGTAAATTACATTGATTCGATTATAGTGAAGGAAATCTCCCAAGTCAGCCGGGAGGCCTGGATGTAGTTTGCAGTGGACAGCAAACGAACCAGGATAAAAATTCGATTTGCAGGATTTGTTTCTCTCTCTCTCTTTACTGTTTTTCAATCGATTTAATTTGTATATTTGATTCAACTAATACATTCTGTTCTTTTGTTGTATTGCAAGCTATTCTGATATACAAATTTGTAAGCTCTGTATTCGTTCTGTTATCGGTTATTTGTTTCGCATTTAATCGTTTCTGTAATTGCTTACTGGTTCTGTTTAATCGATTAATATTCCTGTGTTAATCGATTATACTGTTTCTATTAATCGATTAAAATAGTTTCTGTTTAAAACTGTTTTTTGTGTTAATCGATTAAGACTGTGCTTATAATCGATTATCCTTTTCTCCTTAATCGATTAAATAGGGTTGATTCAGCATTAAGTGTTGATTTGCGAAAAGCGGTAATTCTAACCGCGACACCTATTCAACCCCCCCCTTCTAGGTGTATTGTAACCACTGATACCTAACAAGTGGTATCAGAGCTAGTACGAAGTGCTAGCTCAACCGCGTATTCGTGATCCTAAAGGGAAAAGGAATGGGTTCTTCAAATCCATTTGGTGGTGATGGGTCATCCATTAATCGACCACCAATATTCAGTGGTGAAGGGTATGCCTACTGGAAAGTGCGCATGCAAATTTTTATTGAGGCCATAGACTCGGATATTTGGGAATCCGTAGTCAACGGCCCTTACGTTCCACAACATCTTGTGGACGATCAACCTAAAGATAAACCGAAAAGTTTATGGACCGATGATGAGCGCAAAAAGGTCCAGCATAACCTGCGCGCCAAAAACATCATCACATCGGCCCTATCATATGATGAATTCTTTAGGGTCTCGCAGTGCCATAATGCGAAAGAAATGTGGGACACTTTACAAGTGACTCACGAAGGCACTAGCGAAGTCAAGCGCGCAAGACTGAACGCGCTGACCCACGAATATGAGTTGTTTCGCATGTTACCAAGCGAATCAATATGTGATATGCAAAAGCGATTCACTCATATTGTCAACCATTTAGTTGCTCTCGATAAATCATTTGCTAGAGGTGAACTAACTAATAAAGTTTTGCGTTGTCTTGACAGGAGATGGCAACCAAAGGTGACTGCAATTGTTGAGTCTAAAGATTTAGATTCTATGCCTTTAGCTACTTTATTTGGAAAACTTCAAGAGCATGAAATGGAGTTGGGTCGCTTGACCATGAATGAAGAATCAGACCGGAAGAAGAAGAGCATCACTTTGAAGGCCACGACCTCCAAAGACAAAGAAGAGAAAATTGATGATGAATCTGATTCCGATCTAGATGATGAAACTATGGGTCTCCTAGTCCGAAAATTTAGCAAATTCATTAAAAGAAAAGGAGGACTCAAAAAGTTTCAAAAGAAGGAAGCGAAAGAGTCAACCAGTAAAGGCAAGAATAACAAGGATCGCTTCACTTGCCATGAGTGTGGAAAGGTAGGGCACATGAGGTTTCAGTGTCCAACCTACCTAAAGAAGGTTGATTCAGAGAAGAGCACTCCCAGGGACTTCAAATCCAAGAAAGCTTACATCGTTTGGGATGTACCTGAGGAGGAATCGACATCGAGCACCTATAGTGAGGAGGAGTCAGCAAAGCTGTGTCTGATGGCCAGATCTGACATCAATACAAATTCAGACTCATGCAAGGGCAATGATGAGGTATATTCTGACACCTCATCCACTTCGAATGATTCACCTCCTTATGATGTATTGTATGATGCTTATGTCGAGTTGCATGATGAATTAAAGAAATTGGCTAGAATTAACATTGATAGGAAAAGAATAATCCTGATAAACGAACAAAAAATAAGCCAATTACAAAAAGAATTAGATGAATTAAAACTGGAAAATGAAACTTTAGATCTCATCTATTCTTGTAGTTCATGTAACTGCTCTGCTAGTAACTTATGTCAAAAACCTGTCTGTGAGACTTGCGAGACTTTGCAAGAGGACAATTTTAAACTAAATGAAAAACTCACACGTCTCACAAACAGTAAACTGCAATTAGATAACCTGCTTAATCAAACTAGAAATGTTGGTGATCGAACTGGTCTAGGTTATACTCGCACTGCTAAAAAGAAGCGACCATATAGAAAACCGGTAGCTCAAGCTAAAAACAAATATCATAAGCATTCTCCTACTTGTTTTTATTGTAACACATATGGTCATACTTATCATTCATGCTATATCAAAAAGTATGGTATACCTAGCGGAGTTTATGTATGGAAAAAGAAGGGAGATAATTCCCTAATCACTAACAGAAAAGGACCCAACACCAATTGGGTACCTGAGAAAAGTAAGTAATCTATTTTGCAGGTATGTCTCCGAACACATGGACAAAAATGGTACTTAGATAGTGGGTGTTCGAGGCATATGACAGGTGATAGATCAAATTTCCTGGATCTCTCACTTAAAGGAAAAGGATACGTCACTTATGGAGACAACAACAAGGGAAAGATACTCGGCACAGGAACAGTTGGTAACTCATCCCAAACTCTGATTGATAATGTCCTTTATGTTGAAGGACTAGAACATAACTTGTTGAGTATAAGCCAACTCTGCGATAAAGGTAATCGTGTATCCTTCGATTCTGATTGTTGTGTCATTCGTGATATTTTATCTAATAACGTTAAATTTGTTGGTCACCGTATAAATAATATTTACATGGTTAATTTGGACGATGTCACTACATTATTTTCAAAATGCCTTATTTCTAAAGAAGATGACATCTGGCTATGGCATAGACGTGTTGCACATATCCATATAAAGCATCTAGATAAATTATCATCAAACGAACTAGTTGAGGGGCTACCAAAATTGAATTTTAAAACTAAAGAAATTTGTGACACTTGTCAAAAGTGTAAACAAACCAAAAACTCTTTTAAAAATAAAAATGTGATATCCACCTCAAGACCTTTGGAGCTACTCCATATGGACTTGTTTGGACCATCACAAATCATGAGTTTTGGTGGTAGTTACTACGCTCTAGTTATTGTTGATGATTTCTCTAGATTTACATGGACATTGTTTTTATCATCAAAAAGCGACGCGTTCAAAAATTTTAAAAATCTTGCCAAGCAAATCCAAAACCAACTTAACCTAAAAATAATATATATACGAAGTGATCACGGGGGAGAATTTGAGAACTTTCAGTTCGACAAATTCTGTGATAAGCATGGCATTTTGCATCAGTTCTCTGCTCCTCGCACTCCACAACAAAATGGAGTTGTAGAGAGGAAAAATCGTGTTTTAGAAGAATTAGCGAGAACCATGCTTAACGAAAGTAATACCCCCAAGTACTTCTGGGCTGATGCAGTTCATACTGCATGCTATGTTATAAATCGAGTACTCTTAAGGCCAAACTTGAACAAAACTCCTTATGAACTTTTAAAAGGCCGCAAACCAAATATATCCCATCTTCACGCTTTCGGTTGCAAATGTTTTATATTAAATAATGGAAAGCGGGCCTTAGGGAAATTCGACTCTAAAGCCGATGAGGGAATATTTTTGGGATACTCGATTCATAGCAAAGCGTTCAGAGTCTTTAACAAATATTTAATGCAAGTTGAAGAGTCTATCCATGTACAGTTTGACGAATCTTCTCCAAAAGAGAAGAGAAAGGTCGTTTCTGATGATGTTGCAGGTGCTTTGGAAGAAGCATACTCCAAGGACATGGATAATGAAAAAGGAGCCAATGATGAAGGTCAAATCGAACCTCAAGAGCACTCAGACATGCCTACCGTGTGGAAAACAAAGAAAGCTCACCCAATTGATAAAGTTATAGGTGACATATCTACGGGAGTGGTAACCCGTAGTTCCTTACGAAATTTCTGTAATTTTGTAGCTTTTGTATCGCAAATTGAGCCTAAGACCGTTGATGAGGCCATTGAGGATGTACACTGGGGTATAGCTATGCAAGAAGAGCTAAACCAGTTTGAGCGCAATCATGTGTGGGACTTGGTCCCCAAACCTAATGATCATCCCGTAATTGGTACTCGATGGGTCTTCAGAAATAAACTTGATGAATCTGGCTTAATAATTCGAAATAAAGCACGTTTGGTGGCCAAAGGCTACAACCAGGAGGAGGGTATCGATTATGACGAAACCTACGCTCCTGTAGCCAGACTAGAGGCCATCAGAATGCTTCTTTCCTTTGCATCTTTAATGAACTTCAAACTCTTTCAAATGGATGTAAAAAGCGCCTTCCTGAATGGATACATTCAAGAAGAAGTTTATGTTGACCAACCGCCTGGTTTTGAAAATTTTAAATATCCGAACCATGTTTACAAACTTAAAAAGGCACTATATGGTCTCAAACAAGCTCCTAGAGCTTGGTATGACAGACTTAGTACCTTTCTTTTAGAAAAAGGGTTCGAGAGAGGCTTGGTTGACACAACGCTTTTTATTAGAAAATCAGAAAATCATGTTCTGCTTGTACAAATCTATGTAGATGACATAATATTTGGATCTACTAATGATATCTTGTGTAGAGAATTTTCTGAGATGATGCAGGGGGAGTTCGAAATGTCTATGATGGGAGAACTCACATTCTTTCTAGGATTGCAGATAAAGCAGCTAGAAAGTGGGATATTCATCCATCAGGCGAAATACTGCAAAGAGCTACTCAAGAAATTTGAAATGGACAAATGTAAGGAAGCTTCCACACCTATGGCATCTGCTTGCTACTTAGACAAAGATGAGAAAGGAAAAGCAATCGAGGTAACGAAGTATCGTGGTATGATTGGGTCTTTACTTTACTTAACTGCAAGTAGACCTGATATCATGTTCAGTGTATGCATGTGTGCGAGATATCAATCATCACCTAGAGAATCACACTATATAACTGTTAAAAGAATCATGAGATATCTAAAAGGAACTATTAACATGGGATTATGGTATCCTCGGGATGCCTCACTATCCTTGGTGGGTTATTCCGATTCCGATTTCGCCGGATGTAAGTTGGATCGGAAAAGCACTAGTGGTACTTGCCACCTATTGGGCAGTTCATTAGTAGCATGGCACAGCAAGAAGCAAGCCTGTGTTGCTTTGTCCACCGCTGAAGCGGAATACATTGCCGCTGGTGTGTGTTGCGCTCAAATCCTTTGGATGAAGCAGCAACTTAAGGACTTTGGTCTTAAACTTGAAAAGATCCCAATAAAATGCGATAATACAAGTGCCATTAACCTATCCAAGAATCCCGTTTTGCATTCTAGAACAAAGCATATAGAAATTAGACATCATTTTTTGCGTGACCATGTACAAAAAGGTGACTGTGTTCTTGAATTTGTGGAAACATCTAAACAGTTAGCAGATATTTTCACCAAGCCCCTTCCCAGGGATACCTTCTATGTTCTAAGGAGAGAACTAGGAATTCTTGATGAACAATATCTTGTTTAAAAATTGTTTAGCTGTTTGCATAAATTGTCTTGCTTCTCTATGCCTATGTGTTTCATGTTTGAATGATATATGTTAAAAATGCAAAAATATATCTCTTGATTAACTTCTTAATGTGATTATATATGTCTCGATAAATCTGTAATAATGCATACGTGTGTCCTAAAAAGTCGAAACCACTCTGCTGCCTAAAAACGAAATTTTCTCTGATTTAATCGATTATGCCAATAGTTAATCGATTACCTGGGCTTCATTTCTGGAAAATTCAAATTTTCTAAAACTTAATCGATTAAACAGCCCGTTAATCGATTACCTGGGCAATTTTTTTTGAAAATTCAAATTTTACACTGTTTTAATCGATTAAACCATCCCGTTAATCGATTAAAACCAGTACGTTAAAGGCAAACAGTGTCTCGGTCTTGCACTTTTTCTGACCTTTTCGCAACCTCTTTGCGCCTTGATTTTCTGAAACAGCAACAATACTAATCCAGGTGCAATAGGATTAAGTAAACCTCATCCTAAACCTCTCAAACCTTCCGAAATCATTCTATTTCATCCAAAAATCCACTCAATTCCGAATCATCCAATCCAAACCCTAGGTTAGGCTTTGCCCCTCTGTTCATCAATCTCAGTTTCGAGTTCATCATCTTCAATGGAGCAGAGTCGTCCAAAGCGGGTCAAGACTACAGCAACGCGCATTCGAAGAAGGGAAACCGGCTCACCCTCCACTCGGGACCGCGGTGACCCCTATTATTCCCTCATTTTGCAAGAGACCCGGTTGGCAAAATTTCAAGGCCGCAAGCCTACATACATCAGGTATGCCGACTTAACCTGGTTAGCGGAACAAAACTTTAGTTTTCCGCATGACATGGAGGCTCAAGGAGCCGTTCAGTTTTTGGAATTGAAGGGACGCGTATACCCTGCTCTAGTTAGGGAATTTTACGCTAATTTTAGATACAAGGATGGCAAATATTGGTCCATGATTTCCGGTAATCTGTTTGAGATGAGTGAGGATTTATTTCTGAATGTTGGAGGTTTATCGTCGTCTGGTTTTGGAATAGGGGACTGTTCTTGGGTCAAGGACAATTTTGATCCCGTTGATGTGTATAAGTCATTCCTTCGGGGCCCTCATCTGTATATTCAGGGTCAACTGACCAAGGCAGGGTCACTTTCTGTTGAGAACAGGTTATTGCATTATGTTATTGCTTACATATTAGTGCAGCGGAACACTAATCATGCACAGCCTACTGTGAATGATTTGCGTTTCATGTACGCTGTAAAGAATAACGTGATGATCAATTGGCCTGAGGAGATTCTGAAAATCATGAACAGCGTTTCATTGTCTCAGTCCAAGCTGCTCCCGTATAGCATTTTCATATCCCGCATTGTTGATTATTTGCGCATTGACATTTCTGATACCATCATTACTGAGTACACTGATAAAGATCACTTGGTGGGTGAGAGTCTCATTCATAAGATGGGAATTTACAAGTATGGTACTACATGGCAGTATCAGGAGGACTATACCACCTTTGATCTGGACTTGTCGGATAATGAGCATCAGGAGGATTTGGGTAATCAGAATGCAACTAATCAGGGGGAGTCGTCTGGAACAGCACCTCAGAGCTCTGTGTTTGGTTTAGCTCAGATGGAAGCCATGGAACAACGACTTAACAACCGCATGGATCTGCACTTCCAAGGGCTGAAGGACTCTTATTTTGCAGGTATGGAGCAATACGAGGAACGTCAGAATGCCTACACCGATAACAAAATTCAGGAGCTGAGGACTATGATTCAGTCTACCGCTGAGGCTCAGAATGCCATGTTCTGCTCAGAATTTCAGAAGCTGTCTATGCTTATCCAGGGAAATCAGAACACTGCTGTGCCTGATGATCAGCCTGTCTATCCTCCGCCTCAACCTTAGTTTAGCTGACCTTAGACCTAGGTTATCCTATCCTTAGGTTTATTTTTATCTTGTGGCACCTTCTGGATTTAGTTATCGTTGTTGCTTTCAGAACTGATTCGTATTTTGCTATTTGTCTTTTATTTGACTTTATGGCCTGTACTATTTCATGACTTTCTTTACTCTTTATGCTATGCAAATGTTTGTGTTTTTGCTATAATTATGTCAAAATAGCTTATTTGCCTTAGTGAATGGATCTTGATCATTTGAGATTTAATAATGCTTACAATGCTTAATATTTGATTAAATCTTGCATGCCATTCTCACTTCTTATTAGCTATTTTTTGTCCAATAAAGCGCATTTGTTCAATTTACCCATAAATGAAACAGGTTAATTTGTTAAAACCCAAATTAATTCATTAACATTGTTTTATGATTAACTAATATCTCTTCCTAGCTTTTTTGACCTGGGTTATCTTTTTGATAATGTCAAAAGGGGGAGAAAGGTTGTTTTGTTGCTTCTCAATTGTGCAGGTTGATCGTTATAACAGCTTCCGATAAATGTGCGCATTCCATCAACCTTGCCAACACAATCTTCAAGCTTATTCATCAAGCAATTGTTACTTTAAAATTGATGAACTTGATGTAGAGTTTGTCATCATCAAAAAGGGGGAGATTGAAAGTGTGCATGTCAAGAGGAACACTTTGGAAAGCTCTCCTTGAACGTCATGGTTTTGATGAGGACAACGTGTGCCTAAAAGTGCTTGAAGATAACCAACAATCCAACGTGCTTAAGTCTTTTATTTGGTACTAGGCTTAGACTAGTTTCTAGTTTAAGTTGAGTCGAAGGCTTAGGGCACCTAAAACATGTCTCATATGCATTTATCTTTAAATCATTTCATCCATGAGATATGTTCATTTGATAATATGTTCATGCATTACATAAATACATGTATATATGCATTCTAGGCATAAAACTAAGTGTCAAACATGTATTATCTAAGTGCATAACATATTTGATGTTTTCTATTTGAAAATACATATTTTATTTAGTGTTAATCGATTAACCATACCTTTAATCGATTAACCCAACTGCTGTGTAAAGTGGTTGCCACTGGAACACGTTTTTGTAATGCAGTTAATCGATTAAAGGTTTACGTTAATCGATTAACCTAACTGATTTTTAAGTTGTTGAAACTGAAAAACTGAAAAACAGAATCAGTTATGATTTTTAGTCCCGTTAATCGATTAAGAAGGTATTTAATCGATTATCTGGGGTTCTGGACTGATTCTTTATAAACTGCGTTTTCAGAATTAATCTCATAAGTTGCATGTTGCATTTATTAGAGAGTTAGAGCATTCTACGTGTTAATTGCTGCATCTATTTGTTAATTGCATTAGTGAGTTTAGAAATGAGAGATTCCTTGCTTTAGGATTGAGTGCATTTCATGTTATAATCTCTCACGTTTTCCCTCACATGTTCATGCATATTTTGATGCGTTTTTTCATGAATTTTATGATTCTGTAACTTCTGTTTTCATAACTAATACTTGTCATTTCACATGTGTTTGTGTTAAATGTGCATTAGAGTAAAGCCTTCATGTTGTATTTGAGCTTAGGTATAGCTTAATATTACTCTTGTAATTCTTGTATAATTGTTGTGAAAGGGAATCTCTTGGTGTCGTATCACCAGTAGAGATTGTGTGTTTCTTCATAGCTTAGAGTGTAAGAAAAGGAAAGAACGAGAGATTCTTTGGCTGGGGCTACGCCGAAAGAAACGTTTTCTTTATCGGTAGGAAGGGAGTCAAACCATTGGATAGTTTCTTTGATTTCTTGTCATTTGCTAAGTGTTGTAATTGGATAATGTGTTTGTAAATTACATTGATTCGATTATAGTGAAGGAAATCTCCCAAGTCAGCCGGGAGGCCTGGATGTAGTTTGCAGTGGACAGCAAACGAACCAGGATAAAAATTCGAGTTGCAGGATTTGTTTCTCTCTCTCTCTTTACTGTTTTCAATCGATTTAATTTGTATATTTGATTCAACTAATACATTCTGTTCTTTTGTTGTATTGCAAGCTATTCTGATATACAAATTTGTAAGCTCTGTATTCGTTCTGTTATCGGTTATTTGTTTCGCATTTAATCGTTTCTGTAATTGCTTACTGGTTCTGTTTAATCGATTAATATTCCTGTGTTAATCGATTATACTGTTTCTATTAATCGATTAAAATAGTTTCTGTTTAAAACTGTTTTTTGTGTTAATCGATTAAGACTGTGCTTATAATCGATTATCCTTTTCTCCTTAATCGATTAAATAGGGTTGATTCAGCATTAAGTGTTGATTTGCGAAAAGCGGTAATTCTAACCGCGACACCTATTCAACCCCCCCCTTCTAGGTGTATTGTAACCACTGATACCTAACAAGTGGTATCAGAGCTAGTACGAAGTGCTAGCTCAACCGCGTATTCGTGATCCTAAAGGGAAAAGGAATGGGTTCTTCAAATCCATTTGGTGGTGATGGGTCATCCATTAATCGACCACCAATATTCAGTGGTGAAGGGTATGCCTACTGGAAAGTGCGCATGCAAATTTTTATTGAGGCCATAGACTCGGATATTTGGGAATCCGTAGTCAACGGCCCTTACGTTCCACAACATCTTGTGGACGATCAACCTAAAGATAAACCGAAAAGTTTATGGACCGATGATGAGCGCAAAAAGGTCCAGCATAACCTGCGCGCCAAAAACATCATCACATCGGCCCTATCATATGATGAATTCTTTAGGTTGGTCCGAGAATGCATAATCGAATTCTTTGTAAGGTTTATAGCACTAGTGTTATCACATCTTTAGGGAATGCATCCTAAGTCTAATCCATAATCTTGCAATTGTTGCTTAAGCCACAATACTTGGGCACAACAACTTTTTGTTGCTATGTATTCTGCCTCAGTAGTACTTAGAAAAATACATGCTTGCTTTTTATAAGATCATGGGACTAGAGCATTTATGAGAATGTGACAAGTATCACTTGGACTTTTCCTCTCAGTTTTACATCCAGCAAAATCTAAATCCGAATATCACACCAAGTCACATAAACTTTTTTTTGGATACCATAGTCCTACATCAAGTGTGGCTTTAAGATGTATTAATATCCTTTTTATGACAACAAGATGTGACTCTTTAGGCTTTGATTGATAACGTGCACAAAGACATATATTAAACATGATATCAGGTCTACTTCCAGTAAGATAAAGAAGGGAACCAGTCATACCTCTATACTTAGAGATGTCAATACATTTTCCAGTCTCATCAGCATCTACGTATGTTCCAGAACCAATAGGAGCGGCAATAGATTTGTACTCAGCCATTTCAAATCGTTTCAACAGATCCCTGCAATATTTAGACTAACAAACAAATTGTTAGGTATCAGTGACATAATAGGTGTCGCGGTTCCCACTTACCGCTATTTGCACCAAAGCCCTATTCTGGATAATTACCTAGTTAATCGATTAAAGCTATGACTTAATCGATTAAGTCGCACAAAATTAGCAATTGTTGAATGACACAATTACACAGCCAATTACAGATTATACAGAAATGATATAGCAGATATATTTGAACAAAAATGACCTTTATTTACCAGTAATACTATTTTCAAAATATCAGCTACAATAGGCAATTAAAAGCTACTAAAAAAAGTAAAGAGATAAGGGAAAGAAACAGCATGCAACAAGGTTTTTATATTGGTTCATTTTGTAGTCCACTGCAAAACTACATCCAGTCCTCCCCTCTGATCCGAGAGATTTTCTTCACTAAAATTAAAACCAATGTGTCTTACATACACACTTCCAATTACAAGACCTTGAACGCTACCTTCTTGAGTTCCCAGAACCTCGACCTTGGTTTGAGCTTACCCAATCGCCTAGGAAAACCTTTCCTACGATCCAGCCCCAACCAAGAGTATGCTCTAAACTCAAGACCTCCAAGTCTTGGTGAAGACTCTCTAATCTTATCGGTGGTATGACACCAAGAGACGACATTCCTTGTTACACTAACAACACAATAAAACAGAGTAATGTGAAGCACTAAAATAGCTCAAATATTACAAAAAAGAACAAGCTAAAAACCCTATACAAATCTTACAATTACTATGAACATGTATAAGATCAAACTCATGAAGAATATGTCATTTTTACCCTTAAGAAATCTCTAAATAGTAATGAAAGAATCATACAAGAATAAGATAGGATGATGAACACATTTGATAATATGCAATGGATGACATCTTAATCCCTAAGCCTAATATTATCTCACTCTAATCTCACATGCAATTCTCTCTACCTATATGACATACATTGAACATGAAAATAAGCAACTTAACAATTCTAATATGAATGTATGAATGTATTAAATCGTATATGAAATCTGTTGAAAATACAGTTTATATAGAAAAGCTGTTTTTCACCCAATTAATTGATTATGTTGCCTACTAATCGATTAATGGGCTTTTAGAGAGTAACTGAAATCTTTTTTTCAGTTATCTGTTGAAACAGTTAAAAATTGTTTTCATGTTAATCGATTAAAGCTGTACTTAATCGATTAACTAACATATTTGCAGTTAAGATGTTAATCGGTAAACTACCTATATATTATGCTTATCAACTATACATGTTTAACTTTATGTTATGCATAAAATGCACAAATAACATGTATGATTAATGCATGAACATATAATAAACTAGATGGCATGTCTCATGTAAAGGATATGATAGTTTTTAGACTGTGAGATTTGCATCTAGGTTTAAATAACCTAGACTCAATAACTAAGACACATCTAAGACTCTAGTCTAGACATGAAGCTCTTGAATCTTTGGCATGTTGATTTGTTG
>NC_032013.1:1534248-1537814 GCF_001865875.1 Lupinus angustifolius
GCATGTTGATTTGTTGAGTTGTCTTTAAGCTTTCACTAAGTCCTTTGTCTTCATCAAAACATAGGCAAGCTTAAGTGCTATCTTGACACATTGCACTTTCAATCTCCCCCTTTTTGATGATGAAAAACTCAACACCAAATTTGTTTTGATTCATAGCTTGAAGATGATTATAGAATGCATGGTTGTTGATTTCAAAGTTAAAGCGCATAGCTAGACAACGAAAGCTTAGTATTATTTACAACCTGCACACATTAAACAACAAAACAACCTTTCTCCCCTTTTGACATTATCAAAAAGGTAAACTAAATGAAATTTTGGTCAAAAGTAAGAAGAGATATGAATAGAACTCAAACTGTAATTAATCAATTAATGTTGGGAATATAATTAACTAACCAGTTGATGAAAGAAATGAACAAGTGCACAAATTTATCAGCATTTAATCGATTCAAATAGCAGGTTAATCGATTAAACGAACAGAATACAACAATATGACAAATTTAATGGCATGGAGGGTTATACATGAACCAATCAAGCATGGAATGATCAAGCATTTACATTATAGCATTGAAACAGTAGGCTCAATCAAACATAAGATATACATACAACCAAACATGATCAAGATCCATTAAACATGCAATCATGCTATATTTGACATATATAAGCAAAATAAAACCACAATAGGAACAATTTAAGTTCAAATGGCATGTATATCAAGTCATAAATTTGCAGTAATAGTAGATAGTTAGAGTTATAATCCAGAAAGCAAAGAGAAAATATGTCTCGAAATTACATAGCAGCATAAATCCTAAAAATTAGCCATGTAGAAGGACTAAACCTAGGGCAATCTAAGATCTAAGGCCTTCTAATCTAGGGATGCGGAGGAGGATCTCTGTCATCATGTACGGTCAGACTACTATCACCCTGGATGAGGAATCTCAGCTTCTCAAACTCTGCACAAAACCTCGCATTATATGCCTCAGTAGTGTTCTAGACAAAGCTCCTCATAGCCTGGCAGTGGTTATCAATGTAAGCAACCTGACGCTCCTCAAATTGTTCCAAATCAGTATGATAGGAGTCCTTCAAAGACTGGAAGTGTAAATCCATCCTGTTGTTCAGCCTTTGCTCTATGGCATCCAACTGAGCTAATCCAAAGGATGATTCCTGCGGCGCAGTTCCACATGGCTCCCTCTGAGTCTCTACATTAGGCTGATCTGTACCAGCCTGATCCTCATCGTCAGATAGCTCCAAATCCACTATAGTAAAATCTTCTTGGTATTGGCAAGTACTTCCATACTTGTAGATACCCATCTTGTGGATAAGGCTTTCACCAACAAGGTGATCTTTGTCAGAAGGCTCTATGACGATGGTGTCAGATACGTCAATATGCAGATAGTCAATAATTCTTGATATGAAGATACTATAGGGCAGCAATTTGGATTACGATGTATAGACATTATACATGACCTTCATAAATTCTCCAGGCCAATTAACCATTATATTCTCCTTCATAGCATACATAAATTTCAGATCATTAACAGTAGGTTGTGCGTGATTAATGTTCCTCTGATTCAAGATGTACGCAATCAAATAGTGAAGCAATCTATTCTCTACCGATAAAGAGCCACCTTTAGTCAATTCTCCCTGGACATACAGATGGGGACCTCTCAGACATGATTTATATACCTCAGCAACATCGAAATTAGCAAGCCATTCATAATCACCTAGGTTAACACCAATAGTGGATAAGCCACTCACATTCATAAAAATGCTACTATCCATCTCAACTAGATTTCCCGAAATCATACACCAGTATCTACCATCCTTATAATGGAAGTTAGTGTAAAATTACCTAATCAATGCGGGGTACATATTACCCGTTAATTCCAAAAACATTACAGCTCCCTGAGCCTGTATACCTTGCGGAAATTCGAAATTTTGTTCCGCCATCCAGGTAAGATCAGCATACATTATGTAGGTGGGTTTCCTTCCCGGAAATTTGGACAACCGGATCTCCTGAAGTACGAGTGAGTAGTACGGATCTCCATGGTCGTACCTCATGTTCGGATTTGACGATGAAGCATTATGAGGCCTACGAGTGCGGTGAGCAGTTGTCTTGAACCTCTTCGAACGTCCTCTTTCCATTAATGATTAAAAACCGTCAGTAATGAGAGGAGAAGGAGGATAAGGGAGGGAACCTAGAGCTTAGGGTTTTGGAATTTGGAATGGGATTTCCTGGGAAATAGAGAAACAAATTGGATGAATTGAGGTGCACAAATGGGTAAACGTGAGGTTTAATACTTCTATTAAGCTAAGATTTCGATTTTTCTGTTTGCATTTGAGATTTTCAGAGAAAAGGAGGAAGAGAGGGTTTGAAAAAGTGACAAAAACACTTCTGATTCTAATATATCTGCTGCCAGTAATCGATTAAGTGCTGCATTTAATCGATTAAATCAGTGTAAAAATACCAGGTTTTCAGAAAAATGAGCTCACATAATCAATTAAAATAAATCTTAATCGATTAAATTTAGTGAAAATTGAAATGTTTGCTACTGGAACTCATTTTAATCGATTAAGGAGGATAGTTAATCGATTAACTGGCATCATATTTGCATAATCAAGAGGTTTTTGGGTTTTAAAAGCATGCAATGATTTCTAACATTTATTAAGCAGTTTTTACTCAATCACATATACATTTTCAGCTTGTCACACAAGATCATTAGTCATAATAGGAATATAATGCATTCATAACAAGTATTCATTTTGAAGCATAGAAGACATTAATCATGAGAAGCATATAATAACATGTTTAGACGATTTTAATCAAGATAATTTTCATCAAGAATTCCAAGTTCTCTTCAAAGAACATAGAAGGTATCTCGTGAGAGAGGCTTGGTGAAAATATTAGCCAACTTCTTAGATGTTTCAACAAATTCAAGCACACAATCGCCTTTTTGTACATGGTCACGCAAGAAATGATGTCTAATTTCAATGTCTTGAATGCAAAACGGGATTCTTGGATAGGTTTATGGCACTTGTGTTATTAAATTTTATAGGAATCTTCTCTAGATTAAGTCCAAAGTCCTTAAGTTGTAGTTTCATCCAAAGGATTTGAGCGCAACACACACCAACGACAATGTATTCCGCTTCGGCGGTGGACAAAGCAACATATGCTTGCTTTTTACTGTGCCATGCAGCTAAGGAACTACCAAGTAAATGACAAGTCCCACTAATGCTTTTCCGATCCAACTTACATCCCACAAAATCGGAATCGGAATATCCTACCAAGGATAATGAGGCATACCTAGGATACCATAATCCCATATTATTTGTTCCTTTTTAATATCTCATAATTCGTTTTACAGCAGTATAATGTGAATCTTTAGGCAAAGCTTGAAATCTAGCATACATACAAACACTAAACATAATATCGGGGCGACTCACAGTTAAATACAGTAATGAGCCGATAATCCCACGATATTTGGTTACCTCGATTGTTTTTCCCTTTTCATCTTTATCTAGATAGCATATAGACGCCATAGGTGTTGAAGCCTCTTTACACTTTTCCA